>NW_008752108.1:207660-211793 GCF_000715545.1 Opisthorchis viverrini
GCCTTGCAATGGGATCTCCAATATCCCCAGTTTTAGCCAATATTTACATGGAGGACTTCGAACAAATAGCCTTGGCCGGATGTCATTGTCCACCAAAAGTTTTTTGGCGTTATGTTGAGGACTCGTTTGTTGTAATAAAAAGAGGTAATGTGAACAGCTTCCACGGCTATCTCAATAGTTTAAACCCACACATTAAGTTTAGCATGGAAATAGAGTCCACATCGGGCACATTACCCTTTCTGGACTGTATAACACATAAGGTTGGTGGGAAATTGAAAACGACTATCTACCAGAAACCAACAGATGCGGGAACCGTCTTAAGCTACTAATCAGCACACCCAAAGTCCGTGTACGCCAGCATTGTCTCATCGACATTTCGTCGAGTTAGAGCGCTGTGCACAGAAGAGATCGACCGGACGGCAGCTCAAATTGAGATTGCCAACAAACTTCAAGAAATAGGATACTCAGTGAGTTTGATTAGGCGTCAACTAAGGAAGGTATTGGCTCCAGTATCTAGACCCAGTAAGGAATGGATTAGCACAGTAGTCATTCCATATAAAGCAGGAACATCGGAGGTTATTCGAAGATTGTTGAATTTAGCCAACATTCGAGTAGCTTTTCAGAAGGGAAAAACGCTACACTCAGTTTTGGTGCAATTGAAAGATCCCCTGCCGGCTGAAAGGACTGGGGACTGTGTGTACAAAATTAACTGCAACGATTGTGCTAAGGTTTATATAGGACAAACTGCCAGGTGAGCATAAAAGAAGGATTAACAAGCCACCAAGGAATGCAGAAGAATACCAAACGCTGGTCAAAGACTCAGCGATGGCGGTACATGCCTTAGACACGGGACATAGAACAGATCTGGAGAATGTGGAAGTTTTAAGACGGGGACTGCCATTCACACCACAGCGGCTGATAGCCGAGGCGGTGGAAATCACTAAGCATCACAGCGTGAATAGAATCGAGGGTGTGGAGCTAGCGAGCGTATGGAGAGCGTTCTTAGATAAGCCGAGGTGACACGTGACAGGTTGGTTGTCAGTCCACTTGGGATCACTAGAAAAATCCGGGGGGTCGGAGTGGAAACCCCAACCGACCAAAGGTCACAGCATCTTACACAACTTACACGTGACAGTGTGGTTGTCAGTCCACTTGGGATCACTAGAAAAATCCGGGGGGTCGGAGTGGAAACCCCAACCGACCAAAGGTCACAGCATCCCTCTTACACAACTTTCTTAGCACTACCTCATCCACACAGCCTAACAAAAGGTTCAAACGAAGTTCAAGAGGAACCATCAAATGAACCGAACCAGAAGAACTAGACCCTAGGCTGGACCCAAGCACATGTAGGTTTCCTCACCGACCCAACACTCGTTCAACCACTCTAACACAAAAATATCTCGGCTGACACCCAACAGAGATTTAGCTTGACTTAGCTGGTTGGTTCTCCTTTCGCCTTAAATCTCGATCAACCTCGGGACCTAGTCACTTGGCCTGACGAAGCTTTTGTGTCAAAAGCGAAACGTTGCCCAGCAATAAATCTACCGATTATCATCAAACTTTTTCGACAACTTGAAACTCTTCCAATCCACCAACACAAGATCTTGACAACCACACTCAAAACTGATCTAGTGCGCTAATATGAAGAGGTCTTACTGATTGGTTCTCTGCTTTAAAACCCGTCTAACTTGGTGACCTGTTCACCTGGCCTGATGAAGTTTTTGTGTTGCCTAAATAAAAACTACCGATTATTTACCAATTTTTCTGAAACCGTAAGGCCTGCTTAAAACCCCTATAGAATGCGAAGTAACCTAGTAGATTAGCGGCATACATCATTATAAACGGTATACTGGACTTGTTCGTCCTGTGCAATCATGTTACGCATATCAGAGAAATAATTTGACATTAAAGATCATTACTAAGATCAAATTAATGTTTCGGTCGTAAAATTTAACCATCAGGAGAAAATCCTGCAAGCGTTTCAAAAGTAAACTACTCAGTGGACATCATTAGACGTCCCGAAATCATGTAAACCTCGGTATTTGATCAGAAACAATCCGTTGCGGTGCTTGCTCAAAATAGAGCAAGGAAAATGTTATTTTACACAAACGATCTTCGTTGGTTTTGATTTGCTATGAAATGCCAACTTCTCAGATGAGAGTTCGAATATTTAAAAGCAATCAGACGCAAAATATATATTGAAAGAGAGCTTCAGACCTTACAAGAATCCAGAGAAAAAGCGTTTGTCCTGCAAACAGCTCGGAGGGCGTCCAGCGCATGGAAATCTTTCCGCTGTTTACCATGCACTGGATTTTACATCACACACTAGTCTCTCCTCAGTTAAAAATATTCCATTTCTGTTTGTTTAGAGTGTTCCATATACTCTTTGGCAAATGTCGGCAAATGTCGAAGTGCTAGAAGACGTAGGAACACCTACACCACAGATACGAACGTGAAACTCATGGCCATCAAAATGCATATAAGTTAAGGCCTATTTTGCAGAGATTTTGTGGACATCGTAACCTAAACAATCTAGCCTAACCGGAAACTTTCTGGCATCGATAGGAATTGATCCCGTCTGTTGATTCCACCAATCTGCCCCACAAAACGCGAACAGCGGGCACAGATTTGTGCAACTGATCGATCACTATTGTATACTAACTCATTCTTCTACCCCCATTTCACAGGGACACCATGCACAACGTCGGCAACGGCATCCATACATTCACCGTTTAGTTCTACTTTTCACACTTTTACCACAAGTTAGAGACAATCAGTCAATCACTTCACTGATGTCAAAATATTCTCTCACAGAGATATGATAGAAAATCGGTGAGGGATGTCGTTTTGTCTCCATGTAGGTCAGGGCAAATAACCGGTGGTTTGTCATGTTCGGCTGCTCCAGTCCGAAGAAACGGTGGTTACCAATGCAACCGACTAACTGGCAAGAGTTGTTGCTTCGTAATCACACCACAAACTGACTGGTTCTTGCGCGTCTTCCTCCGATTTATAGATCAGTGATCAGATCCTTTTGAGGGGAACGTATCTCTGGTACACGAAATTAGATGGTCCAAACCTAGGCAACTAACAGGACCACATAGCTTATTTATCGTGGAACAGATAGCCGCCTAAAAAAGTAACAAAACAAAGTAATGTGATTCTCATATGCCAAACATGAAAAGGAAAACAACAAACTGAGAGGCGAAAAGGCCGCGTGCGTCATCATTGGACCAAGTTCAGACAGTGTCCCTCTGATAAATAGCATGAGACCGTTGTATTTTCGCACTCGCACACGCTTGAACGCACTCGTACGCACTCGCACGCGCCCAGTCGCTCATTCGGGATATAGCTGTAGTATCCTTTACGTGAGTATTTTTCAGGCACTAGGCACTGGATCCGGGTCGACTGTCAGACACAATACATTGGCGAAAAAGCAGACACAACAATAAACTGAAAATCGGAAGAAAACTAGGGACAGAGAGAGCGAACTCACAAACGAGCAAAAAAACACGAAACACGCGAAATACCGGAACAAGCAAGCCACAGCAAATTATAAAAAGTAAAAACAACACAGCAACAATTCAATAGAACGAAAGACCTACCACCACAATGCGAGCAATCCGAAAAAGATTCTTCGCCTCCTTCGGTAACTGCTTCTTCTTCGCCAACCTCTTCTTCTTGTTCTACTTCGTCTTCTTGTTCTTCTGCTTCTTCTTCCCCTGCTTGTTCTTCCTCTTCTTGTACTTCCTCTCCTCCTTCGTCTCCTTCGGGAACTGCTTCTTCGTCGCCAACCTCTTCTTCTTGTTCTTCTTCTTCTTCGTCGTCGTCTTCTTCTTCTTCTGCTTCTTCTTCCTCTTCTTGTGCTTCTCCTTCTTGTTCTACTTCTTCCTCCTCTTCTTCCTCTTCCTGTTCTCCTCCTTCGTCTCTTTCGGTTACCGCTTCTTCTTCGCCAAACTCTTTTTCTTGTTCTTCTTCCTCTTCTTGTTCCTCTGATTCTTCTTCCTCTTCTCGTTTTTCTTCTTCTTCTTGTTCTTCTTCTTCCTCACCTTCTTCTTCTTGTTCTTCTCCCTCATCTCCTTCGGTAACTGCTTCTTCTTCGCCAAACACTTCTTCTTCTTCTTCTTCTTCTTCTT
>NW_008752108.1:213077-213347 GCF_000715545.1 Opisthorchis viverrini
CTCCTCCTCCTCCTCCTTCTTCTGATACTTCTTCCTCTTCGTCTTCTCCTCCCTCGTCTCCCTCGGTAACCGCTGCTTCTTCCCCAACCTCTTCTTCTTGTTCTTCTTCGCCTTCTTTTTCTTCTGCTTCTTCTTCCTCTTCTTCTTCTCCCTCTTCTTCTTCGTGTTCTTGTTCTTCTTCTTCTTCGCCAACCTCTTCTCCTTGCTCTCTTTCGTCTTTTTCTTCTTTTTCTTCTTCTTCTTCTCTTTCGTCTCCTTCGTTAACTGGTG
>NW_008752108.1:215146-224909 GCF_000715545.1 Opisthorchis viverrini
CTTCTTCTTCTTCTTCTTCTTCTTGTTCTTCTTCTTCGCCTTCTTCTTCCGCTTCTCCTCCTTCGTCTCCTTCAGTAACCGCTTCTTCTTCGCCAAACTCTTCTTCTTGTTCTCCTCCTCCTCCTCCTCCTTCTTCTGATACTTCTTCCTCTTCGTCTTCTCCTCCCTCGTCTCCCTCGGTAACCGCTGCTTCTTCCCCAACCTCTTCTTCTTGTTCTTCTTCGCCTTCTTTTTCTTCTGCTTCTTCTTCCTCTTCTTCTTCTCCCTCTTCTTCTTCGTGTTCTTGTTCTTCTTCTTCTTCGCCAACCTCTTCTCCTTGCTCTCTTTCGTCTTTTTCTTCTTCTTCTTCTTCTTCTTCTTCTCTTACGTCTCCTTCGTTAACTGGTTCTTCTTCGCCAACTTCTTCGTTTTCTTCTTCTTCTTCTGCTTCTCCTTCTTGTTCTTCTCCTGTGCTCTCTTCCTCGTCTTTGTCAATCCCTCCATCGCCTTCCTCTACTTCCTCTTCTTCTTCTTCTTGCTCTTCTTGTTCTTCGTGGTGCTCTTCCCAGCTTTCTTCATCTTCTTCGTGTTCTTCTTGGGATCCTTCTTCTTCATTTTCTAATTCTTCAGCAGCCTCTTCTTCTTCCTCTTCTGTCATTTCTTCCTCTTCTTCTTCTTCTTCCTCCTGTTCTTCGCGTCCTTCATCTTCTTCACCGTATTCTTCATCTTCATCTTCCATTTTTTCGTTTCCTTCAGTAAGTCCTTCTTCGTCGGCCTCTTCCTGTTCTCTTTGTTCTCCTTCACTTTCTCCATCTCCGCCAACTTTTTCCTCTCCGCAGTCTGTGGGCATGTATTGGACAAACGGAACGCGCTAGATTTTTGCAACACTTCGCTGTATATTTCGAAGTGTGTGTGTTAAATCTCAGGCGACATGCAACCTAGGATGCGACGCATTTATTTCCTACTATTAAATGGAAAGTGGAACAATTCTTGATTCCGCCTAGTTTCCGCTTAGTTGATACACGACCTTCTATTATGACCCTCCTGACAAGTCCTTCTCATTCGCAGGTGTGTGAAGGGATTACCTAATTGGCATGAATCCCAGTTGTCATGCAACTCCCGCTGAGTAGCTCGTCGATCGGGTGGCTACCCACTGAAAATCCAGTTGTCATACACATGATCATCCCAAACCAAACCAGGCAAAAACCATGCTAGCATTACAATCAGCGTGAAATATGCTCTCTCCTATCTGGACACGTTCTGTAACAAATCTGCAAATTTGTGGACGATGCGGGTTTCCATTCGGCTCTAACGCTGTCACAACTCACGCAGTATGCCATGTAATTTTACTACGAGTCCACGAGTCCATCAGTAACCGCTTATAATGCGGAACATGTAGTCGGTGTAGAATTGCTCATCATGAGATAGTTCAGTGGATAAAGCACGAATATACTGACCGGAAGGTCCGCGGTTGGAACCCGATCTTGGCCTCGGCCTCGGCCCCTCAATTTCCCCTATCTAGGCTTTGGACACGTAGCAGTATCCCAGCCCTCTTATTTCCTTCTGGTGGCATGGCAGTTAGACACTGCAAGCCTTAGCGTCCAGAGCTGAACGATTTTTCTCAATCGCGAACTTGCATTCGTTGAGTGTTCTCGGGAAATTGATCTGAGTTCAATGATCCCGAACTCTGTGTATGGGACAACAAGTTCTCCATTGCATCGCTGCTTGCGCCCCATCTCCGTTCCAATCAGCCATGATAATTTATGCAGCAAACATCGTTTACTGGATACCATTGCTCTCACCCGATTCGGATAGCGGTATGGCAGCGCACCTAGTGCGTGACTTTGAACTTTTAGACCTCGCGCTTTCGGTGCACACCTGCCTCCCCACTGGGCTGGCCATTTAATCCAGTAGCATTGGGTGAAATCGATTCTGGTCAATTCCCTGGCCGCTCGTTCAATACGGCCATGTATTTGCTGCAATCTCACATTGTGATGGAACCAGCAGGACCAGCTTCACGGACTGGAACCTGAGGAGGCATTTGGGTGGCACCTCGGTTACTATACACCACACCTCGGGAAACTTATTATCCCATCGTTTCTCGGAACCTTTTCACTTAACCCTCTTGCACTTATCCCTGACACCCCAAGTACATGATAAATTTTATGTTTTTCGGCCTTTATTGTTTTCCTTACCTCATACTTTTCACAACCTACCATTCTCTTCTCTGCTTCCGCCTCGGTCTTCAATCTTCCGTGTTGTTTTCACGCAAAGTGGATCTGGAAATTATTGTGCAAATAAATATTTTGAGTTATTTTCAATATTTTTCGAACTATGTAGTTTTTGGTGTTTGCCCGGTTCATTTTTTTCGCTTTTTAGTGACATTATTTCTGTCCCTTTTGATTTTTCATTTTGTTTTTTGTTGCCTTTTGACCGTTTTTATTGTTTTATCGTTTCTCTCCTTTTATTTCTCTGTAGTTGTTCTTCCGTCCTTTTTTTGCGGATGTTCGTCTTTTTCTCTGTCTTGTGACTTTTTAACAACCGTTTACTCCTCTGTTTTCGTAAGCCAGGTGCTTCATTATTTTTGGTCAGTCGCAAAACTTCTCTACGTACTTTTTTTAGGATTCGTACGATGTGAAATGGTTTTTCGATCTTGCTTCTTCTGTGCTGCGCTGCAGTTCCAGTTACATTGTTTTATTGTTGTAATTTCCTATAGTCTCAGCACCTCTGCACATGCAAAACAATGCTGCGTGCACTTCAGCAATATGCATATGTAGATTCTATTTTAGTGTAAAATTTCCGGAATGTTTTTGAACCCGGAAATCGAGGACAGTTACTTTGAATCACAATGTTCAATTCTATGGCCTTCATTCTGTTGCTTCTTAACTGCTGTATCGCAGGTTGTATGCTAAAGTGCTATAAGAGACAAAACAGATATTTGCAGAGATGTTCCTGAATTTCGAAGAACTGGTAAAATTTCGGATTCGGTCAAGATCTTTCTCTGAGGGCTGAACAAGTCTTTCCGTTTTGATCCCAAAATTTTCAAGGATATGTACGTTCCGGTGCGTTTGAAAAGCACTGAAATAAAGGACGTTGACGATCTCCCTAACACTCCTCAAAATACTGCATCCGAACGAGAAATCCTACTGTGCAATCAAAGCTCCACGTCACTAAATGGTGTTGCTAAGATATTACTTGTAGATCGAACTTGAGGAACACACCAGATTATTTGAGACGGTTATCTTTCCTCCATCACGGTGAGGCTATTCTTAAAAGCCCAAATTACTGTATTTTCAAGCGTCAAGCGTAGTCAAGTGTGGTCGTCTTTGGAAGTGGGGATTGTCGCCATTTGTCGCACCCCACCGAAGAACTCCATTGTGCCGATCTACATTGTATATCCTGTTGAGGAAGCCCTATTTTCTACCTTTGTGTGACACAGAATGCTCTTGAAACCACTCTATGGGGATTCTAATCGATGTTCCAGGTTTTTGTACGTTTCTAAGTCATGAAAACCAGGGTCAAGCACACCATAAATTTCTGGTGGTTTTGAATCAAGGTTGTTCTAGACAATAACGAAGACTTCACTCTTCCTGACTCGCGAATAGCCATTCACCTTAGTCGTGTAACACGAATGAAATCAGACCGAGGTATTGATTCAAAGTGTAATTTTGGTGTCACTCGTAGTCCGATCTTTTGTACTGCTTGGAATACTTTTGTGCCGATTTCTCCTAGTGCGACACTATCTTATGTGGCAGATATGAAGTATACAGTATAACATTTCTGTACCATAGTAAAGGGAGCACCTAATAGCGTAAGCACCACATAAGAATAGAGAAGAATCTCCACCTAACGTATCGCCAATCAAATAACCGGATGCAATAAAGAAGGCGAAAATTTACTCAAAAATTGTCCGTATCCCACCTTACCCAAGTCCGAAAATTGCGGTGTATATGTGGATTGCTCGGTGCGGAAAGTTTCTCACTGGCGGAAGTTATATCTGAGATAGGTCCGGGGCACTATATCGCTTTGAAAAACACCTAATTAATCTGCAATTTCATGGCAAATGCATTTAGATGAATAGAATTTCGTCCTTGATTCAAAATCACTTCCTGACGTTTCATTAAGAGGCTATTAGTGAAAACGTCATTTGTGAGTGAGGAGAACGGGAAATTACTCAACATGACATCCTCATTTCAGTGAAGAATGCCTACATATTTTCCGATGTATTTTGATAGCGAGAAGATCCTTAGAAGAGTTCATCAATACAACATAAATGTAGATTCCTGGAGACTCTAGTTTTAAGGATTTTCTTCGTCTAATATGCTTGAGGATCAGATTCCCTGGTACAAGATGATGAGTTATTAAAGATCTGTTCAGACAAGCGGGGCAAATCAGCGCGAAGTTCATTCGAACCCCTAGTCTTTAGTGTTGCTACCAGGACAGTCCAAGAAAAACTGTTTGTTTTCTCTTCAACCCAATTGTTTTCTAAATGATCCAGTTCTGCGTCCATCTGTTCTTTTGTGTCGTGGGAGAGAAAGATACTTTCTGGTTCACTAAAGGACACCCCTTCGACATTGGTGGGTTTTTTCAAACACAACAAAATGTTCGTCTTAGTTATCCGGTAAATCCTGTATGGCTTCGCGATTCACATCACTAGTACTACTGCAACATTAACAAATGTAGTACATTACCGAGAACCATGGAGTACTTCTTGAGGCAGACATCCCTATTCAGGTGTTGAATCGTCCAGGAATGTCTGCTGGCTGTTGCTTTTTATTTCCGCTTCAAGTACAATCTATTTCAGCGTAGTTTTGAGCAATTCGTAGGCACTCTGAAGAAGACAAGAAGGGAGGTTACTGAAGACATGACGCTCGATGAGTAATTCCACCGATCCAACCGTGTTACCTAAATGGACCCAACTACCTGACGAAGCAACCGATAAAAACCCTTCCGGAAGCACATCAGGAAAGGTTCCGATATGGAATCTGGACGAGTCAAGGACAGAGCCCAATCCAGGGACGATGGCAACAATAGATACCGATCTCATTGGTTACGTAGGATTTAACAGACCAGTAAAACAGCTAACGGGCGAGCTAAAAGAAGTACCCAATAAAACGTGTCGGCTGGCAGCGCGCACATTATCACATAAATATGCAACCAGTCAGCTCATAGACACTAGCGCACCATTACGATCCACTTCCCAAGGATGCTATCATGACTAGAAGTTTTCATTTTTTGCGTCCTAAGACAGACGTCATGCGGAGGGATTTTGAGTAACAGCAAATAATGCAGAATATGTATTAAGATTTGATTTGACGATCGAAAACTTGCATCCACCGAGTGTATTCAGGAATCAAAACTATGTTCACTGAACGCAAAATATACGTATAAAAAAGCCTCTCTGACGGAACCCTGTTAACGTAAAAACGATCATCAAAATCAGCGGAAAGATTTTTTGTTATTCGATCTGCCTAATCATATAGCACAGCAACAAGTGTGCGAATCCGAACTACAAAAAGTGGAGTCATATTACATTAATTCAAACATCGGGACCAGGTACTATCTATCGGAACAGCGCCGTGGTTAGGTCACATCTGACGGCGACTGACATCATCAAGCTTCACATCCGTGGACGGCATGCTCCGGCTGTATCGTTAGAAAGCAAAACATGCTTCAGCCGACCTGTTTTATAACTCCGGAAAAGCGATAAAATCGGGTGTGGTGCAAGCGACCCGAAATGCGTCTGAGGTAAAAGCCTTTGCAAGTCACTCACATCCTCACCTAGTTGAAATGGGTCAGCGCACCAATCCACTGAATGTCAACCTAGATTAAACTGACTGGGAAACCATTACCGCCCGTCGAAATTTTGTCAACGCAAAAACCACCAGTGGATTTGTCGCGTGGCGTATTTCCGTCTTTGACTCAGGTCTATTCAATCCAGTACTAAAACACCAAAAAAAGCCAGAAGTAGGATAAGCCGATCTGTCGTCTTTCAGGTAATGGTTAGTCACCATCAGTCGACGGAATGCGACTGAGATTACAGTTTCCTAACAGACAAGGCAAGTACAGTTCTAGCCCTATGCTGAGAGCGAAATACATTCTCCGACGGTAACCTGCGGCTCAGTATGGAGGGCCTGCGTCTAGATTTAACTTGTTTCTAGGAGCCTGTCACCATATTAAAGAATATAATCTGTCCGACTCTATTAGAATGTGGAAAGCTTTGCGGTGCACATTTGTCTACCATTATCTTGGATTTGATGCACTACTACCCGAAATTTGACTTTGTGTGACGATTTCTCACCTCTTTGGATCGCAGCCGATTTTTTACAGTGTGAGATTTCGGTGAAACGAAGATTCTTATTTCGAACCCTATCTCTTCATTTCGGCTGCTTGTTTCTTGGCTTTGGTCAATCGTTTCGATATAAAACAAAAATTGCTCTGCTGTTAGAAGTTGTTTTTCCAATTATGTGCTGCCCTTTTAAAACGTCTTTTTTTGATGCAACGTTAATCTGCCAATTATTATTTTTTCGTGTTTTGAATCTGCTCATTCTTGCTGCAAGTGGAACCCACACCTGTTTCCGGGCTCCTCTTCTCAGGATTTCATTCGTGAATGTTGGTTTTCCCGCGGTTTATCTCGCTTTCATTTTTTGTCATTATTTTCGTCCAGAACAATGTTTACAAATATTGTAATCGTTACTGGTGGTTTAATTGCTACTAGTCTTTACTTACCGGTTGTTTTGCTGCTTTGCACCGTCACGCCTTCTGGTATTTTTTTCGTTGTTCGCACGAATCCATGTGCTGAAACAGTATTATAGTTTCTTTATATTGAAGTATGGTATATTTCTGGGCATTTTTGAGTGACTGGAAAGGATCATTCAGCCAAACAATTCTGACAACATCGAGTGACCAGTGTTTTGCTCTTACATTTTGACCCAAATTTTGATGCAGTATGTAACTTGATTTGGTGGATCTGTATGCTTTACACAGGTCTGCAATCTCAACGAATACCATTGATTTGGCATGGTAAAGTGCGATTAGAACAAAGTGTATGCTGCTGCAAACATAGCAGAGGCATTTGTTCCGGTCTATATATTTCCCAAATTCGACAGGCATTTTTGTGTCCCTGATTGAAATATAATGCATCACACTCCTACTTCATAGATCCATCCACCTAATAATTCTCTTATTTCACCCTGTCAATCCAAGTCGTTATCTGGTGTTGCCTGTGTTAACTATCTAAAAAAACCGAAATGAACTTCCTTTTTTAGGCTATTTTTAAACCAAAAATCGGGATATATGCATGATAATATGAGACTACACTGAAGTAAGACATCTTCAAAACGCCCTTCTGCGTTATGCTCACATGATCGCGTTCGGTACGAAATCACAAACTTCAACTACTGTGTCCAAAGTCGTTCAGAGTTCTTTTTCCTCAAAACGTTAATTCAACTTTGGAGAGACCCTAGTCTTTCCGCCGGCTGAAAGTCCGGCAAGCTTTCTGAACATGACAAATGAGAAGTTTGTTGTGTCACCATTGACCCAGAAGCAAGCGGGCATAGAACAAAAAATGAATAGTTTCATGGGTGAAGTGTTGTGGCGCTACAGTATGTCATAAGAGAGTAAACCTGGTGCAACAAAACGTATCGAAATTTCGAAGAAAACTGTTGCCAAGACGTCATACACTACTCATATGTTTACTGGGAACTCTTCGACAGTCCTCCACTGGTTTCGCCCCTATTGAGGCTCGGCGTGTAGGCGTATTCCTCGAGTGCGCCCAACTCAAAATGGAGAGATTTAGACAGTTTTCAGTTGGAATGGACCACCACAAACGAGGGATTCAGCTGGATTCAGTTGAGTCTCCCCGTCGAAAACAAATCAGTGTACAAATTAGGGTATTTTCAAAACTCGCGGACTGACTACCTGATGAACACCAAGAGGGGAAAAGCCGCCCGTGGACTTTCGAAGAGAGTGATTCACTGGATTCAGTTGAGTCAACCCGTCGAAAACAAATCAGTGTACAAATTAGGGTATTTTCAAAACTCGCGGACTGACTACCTGATGAACACCAAGAGGGGAAAAGCCGCCCGTGGACTTTCGAAGAGTTTCCACTGTTCATCCCAACAATCACCACTGACTACAAACGACACGATACACGTGATTGATTCATTTCAATAGATCTTGGTGCTGACTCCTGAGGATCAGCTGAACTCAGCGTTTACTTTTCCCATGTCTGACTACTCGTGAGTAGCATGACTACGTCTGCTTATTATAACGTCGCACATTTCATGGGTTTCGCTCCCGATCGAGGTCTGCTTAACCTCTATTTAATAATGTGAAGATAATTTCACCTGTCGGTTTTCGTTTGTAATTTCGTAAAAACTCTTTCCTTTTTCGAGTATCTGCACCGATGAAATAGCAACCAAAGCGTGGTTCAAACCAAGAACCCCTCGGATGGTAGACAAGCGCGCCATCCACTACGCCAACTTGGCTTCCCCGTGACTCTACTTTTGTATTACTTTCGCGCTACATTTTACCCGGTAGTCTTTGTTGAGATTTTGTCTTAGACGAGCCAGAGCGTGCATTGCGATTTGACACGTGACATGAGCTTCTGCGTCGCGCCGTCAGTCACAGACAGTGGGTACAGTGGTATATTTACTTCGCGTGAAATTCATCCGATACCCGTTTCCGGAGAGCCCCCTTACCTCCTGTGCCGTTTTCCCCACATACGGCCTATTTAAGCCGTCTAATCACCAGTATCCGCACGTTTGTACAGAATTTATTAGTACTTACTAGCTATTGATTTCACAACGGTAGATAAGTTTTAGCAGAACCATCACAGAGGAAATTAATTGATTGATTGATTGATTAATTCAGCAGTGAGTTTCCCAAGTCTGAGCTAGAGAATATTGGTTTTCTAGTGTAAAATTTCGGTCGCATTCATGAAATGTTCTCAGATTATTGTCCGTTCTCCAGTTTTCTTCCGTGAACTTCTCCATTCTTGTTATTACTACCAGCACAATTACGGAAATCAGTAAGTGTGGCTCTCTTTGTTTCAGACGCTAGACGGTGATTGCTGCTAAAAGTTCTCACTCAGACTTTCAAGCAAATTTTAAAATTAACTTAGACTAGCATATACAACCAATTGGAGTTAAAGGATCTACAGGTCGAAGGACATACGGTCCTGACGTAGCCAAATTTCATTGGCTCGAGGGATTTTTTTGCGAACAAGAAGTTTGAGACTCAGTTATCTTTTCGCTTATGTCGCATGGGGACTACTCATTTGAGCTCATGCCGTTATCTTGCTCAAGCTGTATCCAAGTGCTTCATTATTATTGTCTACGTGGTCTTCGCACTACTAAGAAGAATTTACACGCCCACAGTATGGTTTCTTTCCCTCACACCAAAGATTACGGTACACATCGTTTATTAAAGACGCCTGCTCATATAAGTGTAAGTTTTTTGCTTTGCAACCCAGTTTTATGGTGTATCTGTGTGTCCTCGTAGAATAGATTGAAGGGTTAGGAATTCTATCTCAATTCTAGTTAAGTCCCAGATCAAATCGCTCGGTGAAAGCAGTGCTTAATGCAACCTATGTATTTGTTATAAAATCATTTTATGCAAAGAAGCGCAAATATGCGAAAAATAAACTTGAATTTTTTTCCGCGAACAGGTGCGGAAACTTTACACAGGCTCTCTTAGTTTTGTTTGATGCATCTTGTCGAACTCAAGTCACACATCGGCATTCCCTCCTAGACCATGACGGCTGTAGTAGCAGTGGGAGTTT
>NW_008752108.1:224951-304125 GCF_000715545.1 Opisthorchis viverrini
ACATACGGCATTCCCTCCTAGACCATGACGGCTGTAGTAGCAGTGGGAGTTTTCATATTCCCTTTCCCATTATTTCGGTACAACAGTTATTCCGTATGTATGATCATATCAGCTAAATTAATCACAGTCGTTCTCTCATGCAACATCCTGCTTGGCGGGTCCTTTCTTTAATTTACTGCATAATGGCCAACGCAGCTTTTGTAATGCAATCAGGAGCTTGCAAGCCATGAATCTATGACTATGGACTTGGTTTACCCTACGTAATAAATCAAACGTTCTATGTCTACACGCAGACTGTTACAAGCGTTGTCAGCACCCAAGAAGTGGGCACGAAAAAGCTTCTTTTTGTCTTCTCATTCAGCTTAGCAAGGTAGTATGTACACTTTCACTCTGTGTCAGTATGAAGCTGCATGATTTCATTTTCCCCGAGGCAGACCATGTTTGCTTTACAACGTCTGTTATGACTTCCCGGCGTGTTTCCAATCAAATAGCTTTACATACAGGGAGTGAATAGGTCTCTTGTCAAACTCTATTGCTGTCAACCGTTCACTTGCATGGTGACTGGCTAAGACGATCATGATTGTGCTCATTCCAACTACTAGGCTTTTTGTGCTGCTACATATCGACCATGGCAATCAAGCTTAAAATACTCTGAATAATAAGCCTAAGATACTCAAGAGGATACTGTGAATTCTGGGTCTAGAGTAGATTGCAGGTACCTCCACATTAAGGTAGGTTTGGGAAAAACCCTAAAGACAAGAGTTATAAATTACTTGCTAATTGTTGACCCACACACGCATTATCTAACTCTAATCAGTGAAAGAAGCCTAAATGTGAATAGCCTCCGAAACCGTCCTGAGGCAAGCTGTGTACGTACTATTCAGGCATTTGTTGCTCTTTCAATATTTTATCAAAACCAAACCTCGTGAAAGCCTTTCGACTACCAGAACTAATTCGAAATGAACAATAAAAAAATAACATCCACTCATCAAATCCCTATCTCTTTTAGCTTTGGCCAATAAAACCTGAGATTCGGCATCCTTGTTTTATGTTCATTTGCGACTCAAACCATGAACAGCCAATGCATTGTGTTAAGTTTTCGCATTGTTCTAGGTTGAGTTTAGATTTCTGGTGGCTGGGATATATCGAACTGATGTAGTCGCCAAATGTGAACTGAAACGATATATTACATACAACTCATTAGTTCAGGTGACTTTCGGGCTGTCACTTTCATGCTTGTGAAACCAGTCTATATCGGCCATATCGACTAGATATCTGGTGATCCATTCGTCGAGCGTGTAATCTGATCATCAGCTACCCAGATATATTCTATGCCTATGAAAAACACCATTTGAAGGCGTGAAATTAAATAAAACAACGAAATACTCACTCGAGCCCACTAAAAAGAAGAGCACCAAAGTAGACAAGCAAAGAATGGAACTGTTCGACATTTTGACGAAGATCTTTGGTGCCGCAGGGCATGAACCATGCTTATATGTAGCGAGAATCAGTGACGCACACCGCCCGTGTTTTCATCACGTCGTCACTTGTCCCCCCTGAGATAATCTTGTAACACGATGTGTCATTCTAGTTGAAGCTACTTTACCGTCGTCTGACAGTAACCGTTGAGAATGACCTGTCCAGAATCTACAACTTGTTGGTGCTCGTTTACCGATCTTCTTTCACTACACTCAAGTGGTCAGAAAATGACGAAATGCAATGGTATTAAAACTGCACCCGAACTCGCCTGTTATACTTCTCCGTAGAAATACATATTGCACCACACTCATTATCTAAGTGTGTGAATTATTTCGCACGTGTATATGAAACCGACTCTACCATAAAAAGCATACAAAATAGTACTATTCTCAATGAAATTTTGAAATACATGATTCCTTGTCTCTTTGAAGAACTTTGGGCACCGTTTTCATGTAATTTTACTAAGACTGACTTACCCAGTACTATGCTAGTCTCTATTGGAAACTGATGGTCAACGTCCTAATCGTCAGAATATTCCCACCTGATCTCTTCGAATGCGAAATTCCTCAGGACGTTCACACGAAAAACACGAGTCATTGTCATCCCTCATGTGAGAGGGAACATTTGGTATTTGGGAGGAAACCACATGTATTGAAGGATATCTTTCTTAGATTTGCGTAACCATAGCTTTACATATTGTAAATGCTGAGTTCCCAATACGATTCCGAGCATCAGAAGAAGGAATTGAATTCAAAAGTCTACGGTACTAGTTACAAACAAGTAGGCAAAATTATACAATAAACCATAATTATATGTGATCGTGGCGTCAGCAATGCACAATTACGTCGCACCAGAAAACGTTTAGCTGAATGTTGGCTCGGTTATGTGGGTTGACGTCGCCACTTTGGTGATAGCTCCGAGATGCTTGCTGGCAGTGCGATGATCCACGCGTCATGGCTGGGCACCGCTGGGCACATAGCACAAAAGCAGATGTGTAAGTGAATGAAGAAACTGTCGTCTGTCAAATTATATTCAGTAATTTAGTCTTTATTGGAAAATGTTGGTAGGATTCCGGAAATTTTCGAACATTCGTCTGATTTCCAGTCGCTCGGGATAATCCTGCTGTTTATGACTTCAGCTTAAGGGAACTATTGGTTTGATTTCACACTGCATTTAATAAACTTTTGGTTTGTGATGATCTAGAGAGAAACGTGGTTGTGTTCCACAAATATTGGTGTGATACGGTTGACTGAGTTGTACGGCTGTGTAAATCTGACTGCATTTCAACGGCATATGAGTCAGAATAAATGGTAGAGTAAGATGGGATTCCCAACCACTTATGACAGTTGTTCATCCAAAAATCATCAGATGGATAAACGGACATCAAAAGCGATATCTTAACCAGATGGACAAGTACTTGGTCAGTGTGTAACAACGTTGGTATGTAAGTTGACCGCAGGCAGGTATGGAGATGCTACCATAAGAACTGCGCAATGATGATGTCTCATGGATTGGTGAAGGAAGTTTACAAGTAAAATACTAAATCTTTTGAGAAGATCAACAACCACATGGTTAACAACTGTCAGCTAATAATTTTTAAGTATACTGGGGAAACTTCAGAATAAGCTGATTGAGGATATTAGGCCAATCTATGTCTTTCTGCAATATGTGATAGAAAAGCAACCCGTATGAGAAATGTGGTTTCGTCTTTGCCGTATACGTACTTAGAGCCACAGCTAAATAGGCGAAATTGTCTTTTGTCGGAGGTGCAGGAGTCTGAGGCATTTTATCGCTACCACAAATTGAATTAAGGAACAACTTCACTATGACTTTTGAGACGGAGTTAAGCCTAGAACGTGTACCGTCTGAACAAAAGCAGGTTGATAAATGCGTAAAACCTGAGGTTAACCACGTTTGGTCATCCCATAAAACTACTTCCAAGAGGTAAGGCATTACAGTTCAGACTCGCCAACTACACTGCCCTGAATTGTTTGGAAATATGTTCATGCATCAGCTGTTCTTAACAGGTACTTATAACATTATGCGTGTTCGAGCGTTTCCCGGAGACATATTCAATAGGCTAAATCCAGAGAATTCCGATCTTAGGGACACTGGTTGACAACACTGCACCATACACAAAAACTGACGCGAAATCACCCATGACACGATAACTAATGAAAGTGTGGATTCCTTGAAGTGTTTATCACTCGTTCACTATATGAGTGCCACATGTGACAGTCCGAAGACTAATAAGTTATTAAAATGTTGGTATTGATTTTGAAGTGAGGGTCGCCATCAATAATAGTGAAGTTGGTTAATCAATCCAGCTGTTGGAGAGCCGTTAGTGACGAGGCTGAAGATGGGAGAGGGTGGTACTGTGTTGTCCAGAGTTTCCATCAGTCATATGAATTATAATGAAGCACACTTCTATGTCATGAATAATTCAAAGAAATCCATACACAACAAGAACCGTGATGCCAGAAATACTTGCAAGATTTTCGCCCTATACACATATACATACTTCAAATTCGAATGTCATGTCTTCAAACAGGCAAAACGGAATCCAGTGCTCTAACCGATTTATTGATTTATCCTAAAAGTAATGTGGAAGTTAAAATACTTTACTACGAGTCATTAATCCGAAGATCAGGGCACGATAAATCAACGGCAAAAATTCTTTAGTATGAAACGGGCAGCGATAGATTTATTGGACGGACTGAAGAAGAAGGAAGAAGGACGGGCTGGTTGAAAAAACAAAACCACCTATCAAACGTCAAAAACTTCTATATCATATCTTTGCATGTAACTATCCAAAATAACATAGGCTGAATTTAGTGAGTATATCCTGATGCACGGAAGGTGCTTCTAGAGGCATAGCTTTCAACAACTAATTCACTCGGCCAGTAAATTGAAATCGACTCTTTCCATGTATTGCTATGCGCGCGTGACCGCCAACTCATTGGCAACAATAGCGCAGACCTGAAAGGTGAGCACAAAGGACCAGAAAGAAGATCCACTATGAAGGCTACGTAAGTCACGTAGGGAGAACGGAGAGACCAAGTTTCAAGACCTCTTGGATACCCAACAATCAAGAGATAGGTCAAACAACAAGCCAACAGTAATGCTTATCCCAAAAATCAACAATCAGCCCAGATCAGCCTGAGTGCGTAGACCTTATCTCAACTAACTCAAGCACAGCCTATACACACTTCTAGCAACAACACATCTTCGCTTGCAACGCGATTGCACTGGCCCCGACTAATCAATAAAAGTTTGTGATCTAATTTTCGAGCTCAGCGAACAAATCAACGCCCATTGTTGCTACTGATGCCACCGAGATTTCCTTCAATTGAACCTCAGGTAAAGCTGTTTGGAAATTTGTCTACGGAAACAGTTGCCTAGTAGACAAATGAAATTCTCGCTATGCGTGCTTTACCAACAACAAATGTTCTTTCTGAACCCCTGGTGTTTAAATGGATGATAGGAATCAACATACCAGTTTGTCGGACAAAACAAACTTTGCAACAAACAACAGAACCAAAGTTCGAGCCTTGAGCCACGGAAGACACGTGAAGTTTGTCTGTTTGTATCTGGTTTATTCTATAGAGGCATTAAGCATCAACAAATACTGCATAACTACTAGTTCCGAAACGTTTTTTTGTCAAAAACGGGTAAGGATTTCCTAAACTAGCTGCTCCACAATGTAGCTATTTAGGGTTGCGTCGGAAAGTGATTTTTTAGGGACGATACACTTGCTTCCAACTCTCTTATGCTTAGTACCGTGTCCAAGTTGTAGGTCAGACAGCTTCCTCAAGAGGGACGTGATTCTAGTTCTGAAACTATAAGTTCTGACCTTGCCATTTTACTGGTGCTGATCACGTTGATCAAATGCTGATCATGAAGGAACGGTACAAAGCGGATTTCTGAACTCTATGACAATGAGGAAGTTAAATTCCACATATCCGATTTTTGAATTCCAACACAAAGGAGTAACATCAGATTAGGAACAGCTCAGTATGTTGGGCAAAATTGACTTTGGTGTTCATGGAATTTCTAACCGGATAAAGATCACCGAGTTGAGACCGCATCGAAATGGTCTGAATCAATACATCAGTAACGAGGACGGGAAGCAGCTTTTGCAATTTTTGTAGATGGTGTTTAGACACCATTGTGAAGCTGAAAGCGAATAAGTATAACTTAGACCTTCGTTTGCATCTACGAGCAAACGTAATTGAATTTAGATTGACAGAGGCATGAAAAACTGTGTTGCTACGGCAACACGTCACGAATGGTAGTAACAGTGACCCTACGCTTCAGGGACACATAAAAACACGGATTTTACTCTCATAATTATTAGTTTCCCATATATGCGTTGATCTATTGCGACACATCAATTGATTCTGCTACTCTGTTGTCTGTCGCATGCGAACACAAGTTTGCTAGACATATGGACAGAATCATTCTATTTGCTTTTTCGTTCTAACTGGCTTGGTAAAAACTTGCTAATTAATTACCTAATTCATTACTTAATAACTTTCCGGTAAATTAATTGATTACTTCAAACTACCTTAATTGGCTTTGATCAAATTACTTTTAATTCATTGGATCAATTAGTAATTTCTTAATTAATTAGATAACCTTACTACTTGAAAAAGCTGCTAGAAATTCCGGCGACCAGAATTCGATCGACTGTTTATTTCATCACCGGCTGGTTGTTGAACTGGGGGCCGTTGATGTGATCACTGAGCTTGGCAGTCATCTTTAAAGCAGTTCGCTCCCAGTCAAAGAGATATCACCAGTGTGCTGCTGGGTGCGGTGAAGTTTGCAGAATGAAGCGAAACCTGAAGAACCTAACTTGAAACTCTACGTTTTCTCTCGTAGAACCATCAAACCAATAACGCGACCAATAAAGAGGACAAGAATTTCGATTGAGGGACGGACTACAGTCATTCTCGTTCTATCCTACCCTACTGCTAAACAAACCCTACTAAGTTTTAGTAAAAGAATGTCGGAACCAATGAGATCGTGGTGGAACGTCACAAGGTAGGATCTGTTTTCACGTGGGAAAATTAGTAAGTTGGGAAGTTAAGTTAAATTCTTCCAGGTTACTGGTAGCCACGCAAACGTAATCCGTATTTGCGCTTTGCACTCAGATTAACTTTGGAGGATATAAATAAACAATGATCCAAGCAAGTTTGACAGATTATTCATCAACAATGTTCTTCTCGGTAAAGATCATCCCTCAACATTAAGAATAGGTCGGGGGCAGACTTCCTTTTAGATAGTGTACGATATAACTCGCGTACACCCTAAACTAGTTTCACGTACCCTTACCGAAAATTCCTCGTCCGTTGACTGTACTGTGGGGTGACAGAAGCCAGCTTACCTATTTTGGTCATCTGTCAACTTTGCTTTTATCTGAAGCCCAATACTGGAACGGCGGATAGTCAGTCAGTCATCCAGCCATAACTAAACTGCACCAAGGTCCAGTGATCCAGTTATTTCCGCCGCCACAATTTGATTCACTGAGGATAGGGGCACAAGAACTGACAGCCACTTGTCCCGCTGATAGAAAAGACGAGCAATGTTTGATCAAACTAATGTATTTATCGATCTTAGCTAAATTTGTGAAGTTCCAGTACGAATCCGGCATTCGTAAGGACCAAATATGTCGATTTTGCATTACGTTGCGGTTAGGGCCTTTAGAGAACAAGAACATATCACTGACTTACATAATTTATTCTTGTTGCTTAACTACTTTTTGACAATTGGAAAATATAGTCTCGCCGATGAAACCTGCACATTCACAAGAACCGGGTAGTTTAAGATATGGTGTTTCCAGTACCGTTTACCATTTATATAATCGCAGAATCTGCTGACTTCCGGCTGGTGGTGTTAGCGGTGTAAAATTTTTGGAGCTGCATTGCCGGGCCGGTAGGTCTCCCAATTGTGAACTTAATATCAAGACTTCTTATACATGTCTGTAAAATCGCCCTATAGTGTTCCGTCAACAGACTTGGAGTTTAGACTACTTTTCTCAACAAAAATAACAACAAATTTTTGGATGTGCAGTTATAATCATCACTTGATATCTCATGTTTCACTGATAAGCGAAACCATCGTTATTGAAGAATCCCATCCACGGTGGCAAGAGTTTTTGTACGGCTGAAAACCCAAACTGTTAGTGGCGGTTCTGATAGCGAAATTATTAAATTAGGATGTCTTTTCATTCGAAGAATGGGCATAAAACTCTACTCGCTCACTTTGGTTCAAGTACGTTCCTTTTGGTATGTTTCAGGCGGTGAGGTATCTGCTTGAGATACGCCGACATTAATAACTAGGACAATCCATCCTTTCAGTTTTTTCTAACCAATAAATTGGCAATTTAAAGTTTGTCAAGGAAATGTATATTAATGGCGAGTTTACTCATCCTCAAAAGCACCATTTGTTAGGGAATACAGGTCAGTATTCTATGTGGCATTGAAATGAGTGCACCCCCAGGATGCTATCTGGTGATACTGTGTATATGCGACTGGCGTAGTGGAAACTCAAACTTGATTGCCACGAGAAAGTAGTGTCTACTGCTAAACGTTGGTTCGCATTTTGAAATACGTTTACTCTTCTGATAATCACCCATAAAACATTTTCAACAACACTTTTTGGAAGACGCGTGACTTTCTCAAGCAAGCAAGCTTAGTTGTGATTTAAATATGGCCCGATTTTTATTCAGGTACGTTTAGCAAACACCTTAAATATTGAGAAACAAATTGCTTAGAAGCAACGTTTTAACGTTTTTTTTTTGGATAAACTATACAGATCAACTCTGACACTACACAGTCCTATGGATACTAGACTTTCATTTAATGCTGGGTTGGTGATCATCAGTACGTAATGGCTGATAGTCAGCAGCTTCATGTAAATGAAGTCTTGTTGGGTGTCCTACGTAACCAGCATCAATTCAGGAACTATGCCTACATGATGGGCTCGAAGAACGGCAAACCCGATCGTGGACTGTCGAACAGTCTTTAGCAACTTCATGGGCATTTTAATCTGGTATACGGTTTTTAGCTCTGTCACACAACTTTGAGTGGAACATCCAGAAATTCACGTAAATGTATCCGATCTATTCCTAAGGAGTTGGGCTGGTTGCCGGTGGATAGGTAAAGGACAATGAAAGCTTTCGTAACATGAAGAAATGGAAGGTGAATTACAGCTCATGAAGTAATGAAATTTTATGACCAAAGTCATTACTGGCTATTGAGGCTGCCAGGGTATGTGTTGGGTGTCCAATTCCAATCATTTGAACGAGCCAAAATCATGAAATTCGAGGCGATATCAATCTGAATAATGGCCTGGTAAGTGATAAATTCAGAGCTTGGAAACCAAATTATTAATGAATCCTTTGCTCTAATAAATACTACATTTGATTGACGCCTAATTACCCAGAAATTTGCCTGATTGCTTTATAATAATGACAGACAGACAGAGACAGAAGGGCGAAACCGTAATTGATCTCCTCTACGGCAACCGGTGCGTATGCGGCAACAGCGAGATCAGTAGAAACAGTATGCATTCACTGGGCTTCAGAAGACAACAGCAGACCTCTATGAGTAATTCATAGAACGACACGGTAACTTGGCTGAAAGCTTTCACAATAAAACCACCTAGAATGTGACCTTAATAACGGACTTATGGGAATTCTAGACTGGTCCAGAGAGTGGTGTCAAGAGTGGTCCAGAGTGCTGGACAAGCATACCAAAGTACGTCTAATAAAACAGACCTGAAGACTAGTACACGCGCAACTCACCATACTTACAACTTTTACACAGGAGACAAATGAATTCACCAGACAAAATAGTTATGAAATTGTGTTCAGTTCATGACAAGCACGTCAGTTTGTAAATCTTTCTACAGACGGCCGAGGATGCACTGACATGTACTTGGGGATTCAATCAGGAATATGTGCTTCCAACCGCAAAAGGAATGGGACATGCAGTTCACAGCCTGCACAGGTGGGACAGGACTGACATTCTCCGAAGATGCTGATATCCCTCCGCGTCTGTCAACAAAACGAGAGTCCGGTAGAGAGTTCTCCGTTCAGCGGGATATATGCGTTGTTACTCACCAATGCTACACTCACCCGCGGACCACAGCAATTCAACAATTATCGACAGAGTTAGGAGATACAACCCTAGAAATCACGTAAATTGCAGTAACTCTTCACGTGTTCAGCGGCCGTCCTCTGCATGGTGTCAGAGTGGCAAATGTTATTTTGTTCCACTTTGTTCCTTCTGCGAACATGTGTGCCTTAAGTGGACCGCACCGTTCTTAAGAAAAACTCACTTCAGAAAACCGTCCAAAGGTGTTCGTGTGCGCGCCTCACCGGGCGAGAAGACAAGTGGCTTAGATAATAACTGATTGTTTAACCCGATATCGCCCCACTACATCCTCAAAGCCTAAAGATTTTGGCTTATTCGTATTACCCAGTCCGTGCACGCGTAAGCACCTGCATCTAGTGCACGCATATTTGCACTGGAAGCAGTAGATGCCTCGTAATCTTCCTTAGTCCTCTCGTGCCAAGTAGCGCATTGGGCGCTTCCTCACTCTCACTTATTGAAGTATCTGACAAATCGTTCGTCGTATTTCACAGCGTAGTTAATTACCGACTCCAGCGATCTTGTGGGAGCATGCAACTGATTGAGTCTGGTCTTCGCACTGACTTGAGCCTCTTTCACAGGCTCACTTAACACTCTGCAGTGCCCTTTCTTTGAAGGGCATTATTTCACCGAGAATTGCATGGGTGTAGGTCACATGTAGCGCATCAGAGCATTCAAATACAGATAAAAGTGTTTCAGGCAATATTTGCCTTCAGATTCAAGATGCCTAACGGAAAGTAATAGAACAGATATGATGACAGTCAGGTCATGCGACTGGTGCAACAATGTCTTTCGTGCAACGCCCACCCTTATACTTTGTACAAACTAGTTTTCTTACTCACCTGTGGGCACCACACAAACGGATCTATTTGTACTTTTAAATTTTTTTGACAGTTCATTGTGCGCTAGTTTGCTAACCACCATCCCTGAGTGAGAGCCCAGTGGCTTGGTTCAGAAAGAAAACGAATATGACTGCTGAGTTCGTTTGTCATCGATGAAGCCGAAAGCATTACCATGTCTCACACTGGTCAGCTTACGACATGCTGGCTGGTTTCACAAGTTTTGACGAATCTTCATTCGCTGAGTCGCTATATTCGCATGAACGGTTAAATTATATACCTTTTGTAGGATTCACACACCCTCTTTGATATTGTAGACTGTATGACTAACCTCGAAATCATATGTATGCGGAAGTTGTGGGCGTTTGCTTGGCCATATGTATTACTCATGGCATTTATGACAAAAAACGTAATTGCTTCGGTCTTGTTGAACCCCGCAATATATGGTGCAGAGATTTTAGCGTTGGCATGCAGAAAATATATGCAACACGTGGAAATGCTCACCTTCCCAAGTATTGCATTAGCATAATATGTAATTGGCGGCTGGGAAGAATCAGTAAATATCTCCTGTGAAGGCATGATAGAGTAACATGCAACGAAAGATCTTGTTTTTATAAACATGTTAGACCAATCGCATTAGCTCAGCCTAGCTAAGCTGTCTTGGCTATGTCTTATGATAAAGATAGTCATACCATTTTAATTTACGAGGTTATAGTATAAATGTTTTTCGGAAATTTTGAGAATACTGGTACTCACACTGGCATTCAAAGACAAAACCGATTTGACTCCTTCATTTTTGAATGTAAAACGTACCGCGCAAGCAGAAATATTTTACATATTTCTCGACAGGCCCCGATATAATTTGTACTGGCATCTTCTGTGGAGAAAAAACAAAAAACAGGTTTATACTATTTGCAGTCACGCAGCGGCTGGAAAGAGCGAGTCGGTATTACCGATAACCAAACATGACAGATCAAGCAACAGTATTCCAAGAAGTGAGTAATCACATAAATGAAAAGAGCAGACGAGTCGGAAGTTGGCCACTGATCAGGTGCCAGTTGGTGTGTTCGCCGAGTTTGGTAGCAGACAAATTTTTTTATCATTTCAGGAGACATGGTCAATGCACCGACGGGTTAGTAATTCATTCAGTTCTCTCGCCACCCCCCGGGTCATTCGATTAATCAGCTGCGATTCCTCTTGTGCCTTGATTTGATACACTAACTCTTAACCAACTGACAAGACGTCTTGCAATCAGGCGTTTTAATCTGCTCTTGTTTGATCTTTTATTGTATTGGTTCTTTCTCGGCCTAGTTGTACATCCATGAGGTTCTGGATTTTATTTGGATGCGTCATGCTCCCTAGGTGCTTCTATCAGTATCCTGTGTGAGGTCCCGCAATTACCTTAGATACTGTGTCCCGGAGCTCTTAAATGTTTGACAGACAGGATCGATTTCAGTGCGTATGCTGATGGCTTTCCCAGTTGAGCACCACACACACATTGGTTCTCGCCTATTGTTCTAGCTATTATTTACGCTCATGAATTTACGTTCTTCCGGATTTTGTGTCTGAGGACGAGTGAGGAGTGACTGTTGCGTTGTTATTTGTGCAATCTAGTGGATAGTTTTCTCCTTCGTAAAGGTCATCGTAGTACAGCTACCTTTTTGGTTTTGATAGAAATTTTCGAAGTATATGATGCTATGCTCCAAAGCGACTGTCTGGCACTTGTTCCTTGATATATCAAATGTTAATCCGCTTGTTTTCTTCTTACGCTGTTAAGTTGAGTTACGTTTTAATAGACATCTCCTAATGAGACTTCTTGAAGAGTCTTTGTCTCGGGGGAATTTGTCAACGCTTTTACTCTTTGACTTAAAGCCACGCTGTAGTGCTCATTGCCTCAGTCCGCTTAAAAAATGTTCAAATGCAAGTTTTTAAGGGCGGCTTGGTTGGATGCAACGGTAATTCAGGATTTGAGCCATCGAACTCGCACTCCTTTGGTGTTTGGTTCGTATTAGCCAATTTGGCCGTCCGGAGATATCCACAAATTCCAGCTTTCTATTATTTTCCTCCTCCAGTGTGAATCTTATGTTGTTGAGAACACTGTTCAGTAATTGGTTCGTTCACTGTTCTACTCAATCATTTTGGGGAGATATTGAAGATGATGAAGAAGTAGCCCACAACAAAGAGGACCGACACATTTTTTTCAAAGTACAACCTGTTTCAGATTTTCCGTTGCCAACTCCTTGATAAACCCGAAAATCTGCAACTTCATTTATGTCCTTGTTGTTTGTTGTATCATTCACTGAATTCGAATTATGTGGTCAGAAAAAGTGCTCGAATTTGAGGAATACTTGTGGGACTCTGCGGCTAATTAGTAGTTGCGCCAGAGTCATTTTTATCATATTGAGGTCAACAGATGGAAATATTGGTTTAATATCGAATAATATTAAAGCTCGTCTTCAATTTGCCTATCCTTGAATTTATCCAATAATTGGCTGACTGGGTATTAAGGTCCGCTGTTAAAAGGATTTAACCTTTTCGATGACGCTAATGAAAGGGTGTATATTGCCATTCCGTGCCACACTCGGCTCCGATCTTATTAAACAAACTGAGTGCCATGTGGTTTAGAAACTGTAAAATCAAAACAGCGTAGTCGAGTAACATGTTATAGTCCGATATTTCGCTTGCCATGGGAAAACTTCAAGAATTTCCACAACTGAGTGTAGAAACCCTTGAAAAATCTCTGAAAACGACAAACGAAAAATGAGTTATGACGTCCTATTCCTTTACGCTCTTTGTTGAATCTAAACTTTCCGTGTTACCTATTGCTGTTTAAAGTAGTTGTTTGATTGATCAGAGTAGTACTATTACTTTGCGCTCTTCTTAGAAATCGTAAGAGTGAGGAACTCCTCTCATGATCCTGTCCAAGACTTGGAATATAAACTTTCTACTAATTTTGCCCAAGGTTGTTTCAGTTTGATCGTCTTTGTGATAGCAATAGTTTCGCTAAGTGTATTCAATTAAACTGTTTCATCTAATAATGACCGCCAAATGTTCTCTGTCATCTAACGAAAAATTCGTACACCTTAAATTTTTCACTGTATACATGGAGGCATCAACTGGTGGCTGGAACGATATTTTGACGCAGTTATTGATTATGGTCCCATATAGTTCATAAATTTTATTGTTTCTTCTAGGCTGATCAATAAATCCAGGTTGGTCGCCTGTTTTGAGTTTAAGGTGCGTCTATTCTAAAGAATTGACTGTTGCGCCTGCGAGTGATTCTCATTCCATGTTTTGATGCAGTTGGTACCACTTTCGTGAATCTCACTCAGTGTCAACAGTTAGTTGTCAAGTTTGACTTGATTTTACCAGTAGATCCAAGTTTTTAGTTGCTGTAATATTTCCAATTTCCATTTTCCACAAGCGTGTTTTCTTTCCATCAATGGTGTTTCATTGAAGCGTTAAGGGCGTTCTACTCCTTAGCCCAGCAATCCATTGGCCATTTTAGCTGGCTAGGTTTAGATTTGGTTGAAGATTCTAGGCTAATCAACAGGTAACGCAGATGCACTCAGGGGGGAAATGCAGTTTTTGTTGGACAAGTGTTGGTCTGCAGGCAAAAGCCGGCTATCGAAAAGATGTTTAGCAAGTCAACAAATTCCAAGTCACTCAAACCACAAAGCAATACAAATTCCAAAAATGCTGGTCAAATGACGTCCAGCTCAATCTTTAAATACTATTGGAACGCAAGCGGAATTGGAAGTATTTTACATTCAGCCGCTCGTTTACGATGTCTTCTCTTATGATGAAGGACAGATTAATTACTACAGGTTCAGCAACCAGTTAACCCATTCAATTTACCGGCAGCTGGATATAGTTTCAAGCTGGCTATTTTCACTGTATGTCTGGGATGACCAGTTGGAGAAAAATCAAGGGCCTGGCGTTCAGAGGGAGCGATTCAAGAACTTGTCAGTCATGGGTTTTCGAAATGGGCGGCAGTTCTGGAAACAGGCCAATTGGGTCGTGTTCACGCAAGGCCGCATTTGACAATAAGATTGGAATCTGTCCAGTGGATTTACTGGAAGTCATCATCATCATTGACAGCATGACATCAGTTTTCAACACCGAAGCTTCACTGTTGGAGAGTGATCGAGCTAGCTTTTAATGCGATGCCCCAAACGTGGACAAAATTGGTCCGATTAAGACCTCATTCTTGTGATTCATCATCATTGACGACATCAGTTTTCAACACCGAAGCTTCACTGTTGGAGAGTGATCGAGCTAGCTTTTAATGCGATGCCCCAAACGTGGACAAAATTGGTCCGATTAAGACCTCATTCTTGTGATTCATTCAGAGTTCAAGCCATCGATTCATATGTAACGATCATTCCTCTTTGGAACTCTTAAAATTATAAACAACAGAGTACTTACCGTAGTACTGGTGGGAAAAGTACATAGCTAAATATTCGACCTGATATACACAAACAGTCAAATATATTCATGTTAGCTCCGATGGGTGTCACGCTGAAAATCCTTATTGAATGCCTTGGCCCGAAAGACCAAAACACGATGTGACGTTGCCACGCTCAGATTTATTCATCTTCTATTTTGATTGCAACTTCCGAAAAATCTAACTTACGTTTGGTTCCGGATCCCACTTAGTCGGCAATAAGAGGAGTACGCATCTATGCATGCATGGATTGGTGCTTCTTTCTACACACTCATCCATTGGAAAGCTAAGAGTACAATATGGAAACACCTGCTCTCTGGAATCCTGTTGTTTATGCTTTTTGGATATCAACTAAACGAAAACGCGAGACTTGACAGACATACTAAAGCCAGTAAGAATATCGGTGTGCATCCTGTTGAAAAGAAGAACCTCAAAGTGCGCAATGTGAGAGCAGATATTCCGTTGCTTTGCAGACTTTAAGGAAACGTCTTTTGGCCTGCTTTCTACGGTCGATTGATTGTGATAATTTGTGATACGCTTTGACGGAAAACATTTTGAACAGGCATTGAGAGCTATTTTTGAAATTGGACATGCTACGCGAACCTCTTCTGGCAACGAAATGCTAGTAGAAAACCTGTATTCTTCCTGTTCATAACCTTCGGGGACCTAATGTCACCTTGTTCAGAATCTAAAGGCACCAGACCAATGATTTTGAAAAGCTGCAGTTTGGGGCAGTTTTGTTCACCTATTTGGTTTGAAAACGGAAATTAACATTCCGTCACTACCCCGAATACCGCTGATATACTCATTCATTAGCACATGATTGACAACTTCGGTTGATATCTTTCGCCAGTATCAAAAATGTGTTTGTATATCACTTAAGTTCTGTATATTTTACGCGCCACATTGCTACTTACAACATCCAAATCTCATCCAGAGACTTAGTTGAAAAAGGGAACTTGTATAGTATACCTGTTATCGGGTTGCAGATCGGATAGCTCTTGATCTCTTCAGCGAGCTTAGAAATTTGCAGACGTTTCGCCACCAACCGTAGGGGCATCGTCAGTGTGTGGTTATGATGTGCGTGCACTGAGAATTCCCCTACGATTGGTAAGCTTGGTGAGCTGATCAATAGCCACGTGGTTTACAACTATTTACTGCATCCGAGATATCAACATTTTGGTTTATGCTTATCACTACTTAGTGTTACACAAATTATGTTGAGCGGTGTCCCGCTGCTACGATCGTCGGAGGCAAGTTATCAGTTACGGTTTTTCCTATTCCGTGTTAGCAATATCCGATTGCTGATATATCCCTTTGTGTCAAGGTTGTAATTAACGTAGGTTATTTTGGAGGGCTTGGATGCACGCTCCAGTACAAAGGATTATTTGACCTCTTGGCGTGGAACTACAATCCTAATTTTCTGAAACAACGTAAATGAGGCGAAAGGGTGAAGGAAAATGTCTTAAGCTGCAAAGTTGCTTTAGGAATTCTGTCATTCGCAGGTCTCGTGTCAGGTTCTAGATCATAACCTTGGAATCAGGCGTATAAATCCGTCATTATAGAAACACTGCACAGGACACTTGCGCCTCAGAAACAAAACTGTAGAGTATCCCGGGATTGTTTTTACTAAAGCCAGAACACAATTGGGTGAAGATTTATTTTCAGTGGCTTCTTTCATCGAACGGAAACGCCGTGTTTTAACTGGACTGGTCTCGCCAATATTCTTCGTTGTCTGTGTCACGACATTAGATGAACAACGTATCACTTATTTTGAGTAGTTCCAGCGAACTTGATCGGTGATGGGTTGCAAGATTTCGAGGTTGCACATCATAAGTTGCGGTACCATACGACGTTCCCCAGTGCCACTAAACATTGTTTTGTTACCACTGTGTTCCGATTAAAGAAGGTGACAGCTACCGTCCCAAATCAGGTTACCTGTGCATACCTTCGAAATCCCCCTACAGCCCGTCTGACCTTCGTTGGTTTCCACTGCGCATGTTCTTCGTCCATATAAATTTCGCAGCGGCGTAATATTTTTACTCTGATCGTAAAGGGTGTTTCATGTGTGGTAAGGGGTCAGGTTACTGGGACCCACAAAATCCCGCAACCAAACAAAATTATTTTCCCTCCAGCCAGTAGAGTCTAAGTTCGATCTATTTTAGTCCCAATCGAGATCTCACATTGTGCAGCAGTTGTGAAGAACTTTATCAAACCTGTGGCTATAAGCACTTGTTCATCACGGATAATGACTGGTATTATTTGTTGTAATCAACCACATTAGATAACGTATCTTATTAAAGACAATGGTAGTACACCTCCCACAAGAACGCACCAATCATGGATCTCACGAAATTGTCGCCGACAGTAACCGACATCTAATACAGGTTAACAAAGGGGATCTATGATCACAAGACTGATTTTGCGGTGGACTTCGTTGGATGATCTTATGTGCTATTTTAAAAACCAAGTTATGCTGCTATTTCGTCCCGTCCACGAATTACTGCTGAAAGTTATCTTAAATTTTTTATGGCAGTTATACGTGCATCCCATCCACACTGGATGCCGTATTATGTTGGACTTCTGCTGTCAAGTTTTTCAATCCCCTAGTGCAATCCAGACAAACTTTCGAGAGCTTAAATGCCCCGCGAATTATCCAACCCATCGTTATCATCACGATTTCGTGGATGGATCGCTAATCCATGTTGTGGTTGTTACAGTTTCTTTGGCCAGTTAATCGAATCAACCAACAAAAGGTTTCACTATGGTTCTTTGTAGGAGCATTTATCTCGACGGCTTCTGCTTTCTACAAACGTCGTTCGCCATTCTTAGGCTAGAGTTATTCGGTATTCCGAGGATCTGATCTATCCCACCTAGTGGCTGCTCTAGGCTTTCTGCAATTAATGTAACTTACTAATGTAACCTTACCGTTCATTTATTTGATTGGATAAAATAGCTGAAAAAGAATAACTTTAGTGGCGACATGGTTACTCATCTCGGCTTGGACACCGTGGTTTGGAGACGAATTTTTTCGCCGGTTTACCTCAAAATGATGTAATCAGATTCAAGTTGAATGGCCCAACCTTTAGATAAAAACGTGAGTTCATATTATCTACCAGTAGTTTGTTTTACATTGTTAACTGACTCATCAGTAGCTTCTCAATAATAACAAAGACGGATTCCTACTGCACCCATACCACCTGTTTGTCCACAACAACCGGAACGTTTTGTCCTAGGCTATTCTTTCTGGTGAATTTGATCGTTTTTTACTGTGCGGGGAGAGCAATATACCATAACAAAAATTAAAGGCGTCGATGGTACCTCATTGTTGATTCTGGCGCTAACGTTCATTGCAAAACCACAGCAGCTGGGTAACAACTTGAGAATCTACACTCTGTTTTATTTATTCTGTTCTGCATGGCCTCCATATATTGCACTACACTAATACATCTCAACTCGAGTGAAGAATTTCTGTTATCGGAACCAGAAGCAGACGTTAAATGACCTTAACGCTGTTGACTGATTCCGATGCTAGCTCTTCATAAGCATATTCACGGAACATAGGACATGATATTGAGCTTTTGTGCAAAATACGGTGGTGGATTAAAATAAAATAAGGCTTGTAAAAAGGCATTATACAGAGTTGAAGCGGAAATAGCAGTGCAGTCTCCAAGTCGTTCGGCCACATCAATTGGCCTACTCATTCGGCCCATCCTGGCAGACCCAACGCGCCAAACGATGCAAGTTAGTAGGCATGAATCATCAAACATCGCTCCAGGTCATTTTTCACTTTCTGGGCGACGTTTCGTTTTTGACACAAAAGCTTCGTCATGCCAAGTGACTAGGTTACGAGATTAGTCGAGATTCAAGGCGGAAGGACAACCAATCAGCTTGGTCTGTCAGGTGTCAGCCGATGGATAGGGTGTGGTAGGGTCGATGATCAAATGTTATGCCAATGGGGCAACTTGCATGAATGTAGGTCCAGCCAACGGTGAAGTTCTTCGGGTTCGGTTCACGTGCTCATCCTTCTTGAACGTCGCATGCACTTTCCGTCCACCTGTGTGAATGAGCTAATGCTGTAATAGTTGCGTAGGAGAGAGGGATTCTATGAACTTTGGTCAGGTTCGCATTCCCACCCCCTAATGATTCTGCGAGAATTGACAACCACACGGTCAAGTGTCAACTCGGCTTATCTAAGACCGCGTTCCGTACGCTCACCAGTTCCACACGCTCAATTCTATTCACGCTGTGATGCTTGGCAATTTTCACCAACTCGTATACCAGCTGCTGTGATAAGAATCACAGTTCCTGTCTTAGAACTTCCACATTCTGCAGATCCATTCTATGTCAAGTATCTAAGGCGTGTACCGCCATCGCGTTTGATATTCTTTCACATACTCTTTTCATGTTTTTTCCTGGCAGGATGTCTTTTGTTAAGCTTCGTGCAACCGCTGCAGTTAATTTTATACACAGAGTCCCTTTTCCTTTCAACCGGAAAAGACCAACCAACCAAAACTGAACGTAGCGTTTTTCCTTCCTGAAAAGTTACTCGAATGTTGGCTAGTTTCAACAGTTTTCGAATAACCTTCGATGTTCCTGCTTTGTATGGAATGACTGCTGTGCCAATCCGTTCCTCACTGGGTCTTGAAACCGGAGCCGATTACTTTCATAAATGACGCCAAATCAAACTCACTGGATATTCTATTTCTTGAAGTCTGTTTGTAGTCTCGATTCGAGCTTCCGCTTGGTCGATCGCTTCTGTGCACAGCTGTCTAACCCGACTGAATATCAATGAGACAATACTGGCGTACACAGACTTTGAATCTGCCAGTAATTTATACGGTCTCTGCGTCTGTTGGTTTCTGGTAGATAATAGTTTATAATTTACCACCAATCTTATGTGTTATGCAGTTCAAAATGGCTAGTGTGCCCGAAATGGACCCTATATCCATGCTAAATTGTCTGAGTAGATCTAAACAACTGAGATGGTTGTGGAAACTGTTCACGTCATCTCAGTTTATTACAACAAAGCTATCATCAAAATAACGCCTAAAAACATTCGGTGGACAATGATATCCGCCAAGGCCATTTGTTCGAAGTCCTCCATATTAATATCAGCCAAAACTGAGGGTAGTGTAGATCCTATTACATGCCCTCGTTCTTGTGAGAAGACAGTTGTGTCCTAAACAAGATATTCAAACACACCCCTAGGGCCTCAACTATTTCATCTTCCGAGAGCTGCGTCCGTTTCGCAGGTGTTGTGCCTGCAAGTACCGTTTTTAGTCACCTACAAAGCATCTGCACTAGGGATGTTTGTGTACATTGAGATTACCTCAAAACCAACGGGAGCTTTGTCCATTTACAAAGGAAGCCCTGCGACCTTATTGGCGCAGTCGTACGAATTTCTAATGAAGGTGCCTGATTTGTCCTTGAGTGGTTTTAGTATACCAGCTATAAGTCTGGCTAGCTCGTATAACGGCTAGCCTGTACCATCCACTAATGACCTTATCGGGACATGTGCATTGTGAATTTTTGACAGTCCGTAGAGTCGTGGTTGAACCAAACCTTTTGGGTACAACGCCTACCACTTGCCTTACCCTAAATGGCTTATTATGGATCACAAATGTCCGCCAACTTCAACCTTACTCTAATTCATATGAACCAGATTCTTGAGTTACCGTTTTTCGTCGTCTGTGGGCATGCACTTCTGATAGACTTGAAGGTATTCATTTTCTCTAAGGTTTGGAATGTGAAAACTGCGGAGTGTAGAACCCCATTTGACCAACCTCGTTTTTACTAAGACAGAACATCGAGCGGGACGTTAACAGAGATTAGGTTTTATCCTTCCGAAATATGACCATCAATGTGGCACGGCAGAAAATAACTTTTCAGTTAAGTTTCACTTTGTTTACATAGTCTTGTATGCATAAAATTTAGGTCATTTTGTGACAACTTACAAGAAATCGGTAAATTCTGGGTATAAGACAACAAGACATACAGTTTGAATAAAAAATATGGAGTGCTGTAAAAGTTACCTCGAATGATTTTGCTGCACGAAATCAAACAATTAGGCGCAGACACGCTGCTCAAGTTTTTAATGAATAAGCAAACAAAACTGCGACTTAGGTCTCAGTTTGGGATGCCTTAAAACAGCAGGCACAAGTAACATTCCTCCAAAACTGATGATACAAGAACCACGGATCTAACCGATCAGGTTTGTGAATATATCTCCAAAACTGCAACAGCACACAAAATGGGAAAGTTTCGTGGTCGAATTCAAGGACCAAGAAGTAAAGAGGAATTCGTCCCGTCACACAGAGTGCCAAATTCTGATCCCACTTTAAATCTAGACAATGAGGAAATCTGTGAGAATTGAGTTTCGTACGTATATCGGTATAACCAGACAAACTAGAAATCCAGAATTCAGCGAAGCGTAACAACCAGCACGTATGTATTCGAATTGGCGAATAGGTACAGCATATGGAATATTAAAACAAGAGAATAATGAATAGAGCAATAAATAGAGTATCAGTCATGTTCATCACAAAATCCTTGTGAAGTAGTGTTTCTACAGGAGCAGAGTAAGTTGAGAAAAATGTCTATGAATCATGTCAAAAGAGTTCTTGATTGATTGTGGCTGCTAACGCTGCTTACTTATATATTATTTGGTTCAATACTATAGTATAATTGTCAATCGATAAGTTCTCATTTACAGAACATCTGGATAAGTAAGGTCACTGAAAATTTCCGTTTGGATTCGGAAGAAATTTAAATTCAGATTTTGATCGAACACTCAAACCAGCTGAATACCTGGTTTCTGAAGCCCAACAAGTTGGGCAACGTTTTGTAGTGCCACCATTTTCTGAAAAGCGAGCACTACCCACCCTGTTCGTATTTAGAACAATGAATATGCCTAATTGTAGTAATGAGTCGCACACGTGAAAGACGCTCCTGTTTCAATCCAAATTTGCACAGCTTCTTAAATGTGTTTGGCGAAACTATATTCTACATAACCCACAAGTTTCATCATGCTGTGCATAAACGTAATTTTATGGACCTTATCATTCCAAAAAATATACATCAACGAACCATCTTGTGGTCTGGAAAAGAAGTAAACTCTTTTGACTGCTGATGAAACTTCCTAGTCACTGCTGGCGGAGAGAGTTCAACAAGTGGGTCGCTGCTTTGTTTCTTCAAATCGAATATGGAACATATAAGGTGAATAAATTCATTTCTGGAAAAATAGTTCCTGGCTACTTGAGTTTTTTTCCGTAAGGCAGCATACCCTTCAGGTGAGTTGACTGGCAGACAGCAGTGCTTTGACTGTGAGTGACTTAACTAAACTGGGTATTACTGCTAAAGGTTGACTGGAGCGAAATGTATTTGTGAAACTTGCGAGCTATTGGCCTCACTTTGAATGACTTTATGTTGATACCACCTATTACTTTCAACACTTCATTTTTAGCACTGCATATGAGTGACATATACTCATATACATATATGACATAAAATATAAAGTGTACTACTCCAAGGAATTTCACCACAGTGCCAGGGCCAAACTAGCTATGCCATATCTTCCTCCGCAGAAACCGCAAGACGACCACTTTCGGGAGAAAGATTTTGGCTGGTCTTAAGGCGTTGTTAGTGAAAATACTTGCCTACTGAGTATCATAAGTTTGGATCAGTTCTTGGATTACCTGTACGCATTTTCAATCAGGAAATGCGCTCAAAGCTTCTCCTTGTCAGCCCGATCACTGATGCAATACCAAACGTAGTGTGCTTAGATGCGCAAAAGAACTAACGCTAACCAATCTTGTCGAGATTACGTGGCTACTGTGCGGCAAAACGATGCGGTGAGTCATTTACTGAGCGGATCTTTCAATTTGTGGTAGACACGTCAATACAGTCAGTGCCAAGGTGAAGCAAATTCAACATGAACATATTCTGTAGTTCGAATGATTCACACCAGTGACTCAGAACGACTGTTCACCATATGTTGTTTCTCAACTGGTTGCTCAAAGTAGCCGCGTATTGACGAAACAAGTTGAAACATCCGGAACAGTGATTTTATACTTGGTGCACTTTGGAAACAAGCAGTTCTATGTAAAGCTGTTCATCCCCAACCTTGCCTTCAGAATATATATGTTCGATCCACATGGGTCGACTAACTTCCACAGAGAACTTATCGCCACCACTGATATACTGTTTCTCCAGCTGCATACACAAAAATAAAGACAACTATGCAGTGAGGAATAGTTCGTGTAAATGGGTCACTACGTTTGACAACAATGTCAGCTAATTATTTGTAGCGACCTTTCAAATCTAGTCGTATCCATGTTTCTTCTCTTGCATTCACCTTTATTCCAACTCTTTGAAAACTTTACGGCATATCTCTGGATTTCTGAAGTACTTTGATTGAAATTATTGTAATAAGTTTCTCTGATTTGCGTCCCAATTCAGGCGTTTAACCATCTGTTAAAATGAGCTAGTTATTGCCTGATCTGTTAATAACGAAGTCAGTGTTTCGAGTTATGATGGCATATATATATATATATGTATATATATATATATATGTATATATATATATATATATATATTAGAAACAGACTTGACACTTGGTGCAAAGTTAATAGCGTACTTGGATCCTTGTTTTTACATAGGCCCTGAGCAATTACGAAGTCACGGAAGAAATTAAGGAACTGTATCAGTGTTACGGTGATTACATAAATCCATATACTACTTGAGTTGCAGATCTACAGTGTTGAAACGGTCGTATACGGCAATTCTTCCCCACCGTATTTCTTCTTATAAACTTCAGTGTCGGGCAAAGTAGTCTCAATTTTTCATATATCAGCCGTAGGAAGAGACGGTATAACTGCATCAGCACCCCATAAAGTGCTTTTTAAGCACACCGGCTAACAGTCTCTAGTGTTTAGCTGAAGTTGTTGAAACGTAATAACCGCAAATTTTAGCTTATCCATCACACCCTAAACTGTTTTGTGATCAGGGACTCAATAAGGATGTGACGAGTTCCGTTTTTCGACTAATCAAGTTGAAGTGGATCTGTATGCTGTCATCTGGCTGACAGCCGTAAGCGTTCAGCCAACGGACTATGCATTAATTGAACATGAAATAGTTGACAAATTGTTAAAATGTTGGTGGCAAGAGTAGATTTGGTAATGTGAAATTCTTGTCCCTCTGAGCTAACCATAGACTGATCGTGGTATGGCGAGATTTGGTAATTTTCAATGAGGATTCCATCCTGTCAGTGAAGCCAAGTGAGAGCTAATCGTACTGTTGATCGGCTGGTTAAGCCATTAGGTGTTCAGTCACTAGCCGGAAGATTGTGGATTTGAAACTCTCTGATTTCCGTGGGGTGCGCACTGCTGATGATTCCCAACAAAGATAAAACAGCTGTACATTCCTTCCCGACTTTTCAGCATAAAGTGAATTCATTGGCAAGACAAAACCCCCACCAAAAACTGCTGAAAATTTGGATCCTGTAATAACGAGTTGTCAGCTGTGTTCAGTACTCCAGAGGCCTCCAAACCGGGACGTACGTTATTCTGAGTACTAATTGGTTCTCACATCGGAATCGTTAATATCCAGACTGAGGTTATGCACTTTGCCTGGATATAGTCGGTTTAGGGCCAGTAAGGACAGGAAACATTGTTTGGACGATGCTGTGTGTTTGTGTGATAAGTATCTGGCCAAGTTCCAGATGACTGGTTACTGACCAGGAGTTGGCCGATCTGTTCACCGAGCAATGCAAATAGCTTGTCAAATACCAGAAAACTGTGCAGTTGAGTGGATATATTCTGCACTTTTACTTATGCTTATAGGGTTTTTCAGGAGCTCCTAACGTGACTAATTGTTTCCTGTTTCCTTGTATTTGGGTTTACTGGTATGGGTGAAATTTGCTTTGTCTTGTGGTTTGAATGACTTGAGTTTGACTGGTCTGTTGAGTACTTTCATCCCGGTAATCTCTTCGTTTACTCCAGTTGGTCCGTATGCTGATCTTGCTAGTCACATCATTAAGTTGATCGATAAATACCACCTACTGTACTCCTTCGATCCCACTGGTCCATCTACTATTTCTCCCATTTTCCAGCAATGACCTTTAATAGCCTATTATGTTGTACACAGTTCCCACTACAATTTTTCGGTCTTCTAATATATGAGTTTTTGCCACTGGACTTCTCATTCCAGTGGTGTTGATTTTTGTCTGAGTCAGGTTTTCTTCAATCAGCTTTTTCTCCGTCGCCTACTGATGGTTTTCTCGCGAATCCCTTATAAATTTTTGAAGGTGAAGGTTTTGAAGTTCTTTTTCAACGGACTGGTAAACTGGGCCGATCCCATTGTACTTGACGATGGAATTATCCGTTGAGTCTGCATGTCTGCATCAATTCTTCTTGTCATTGTTCTTGATTTGGCTAATATACCGACGTTGTCCTGGTCGAATACATCCCCTTCTTGATCTCCATCCACGGAAGGAAGCGGAAATGGACCACGTTCCTTTGTAGCAAGCTAGTGCTTGTACGGTCGGCTGGTGACCTTCTTCAGGCGCGTCAAGCGTAGCCTTTGTCCGTACGTCCAACTCTGCTTATGACGTCACGCTCCCTATTGTTCCCGGATATCCTTTTGGTTTTTATAGATGCTTCCACAATGTGGTTCTAGGTTTGCAAAATGACGTTATATTACGGTGTCGGGAAACTCTCGAAAACATTTCAGAAAGTTTCTTGATGTATCGAAGTTCGGTTTGTTTCCGTCCTCCTTGTGTTGTACGGTTGGTCGGGTCACTGATATTCTTCAAATTTTCTCGGAGAAACTATCCTGGCTAAACTTTCTTTCAGGTTAATTTGTGGTCTTTCTATTCTTTGACTGTGGTCTTGTTGGGTTACAGCTTGTTTTGACCTACTCATAATCGAACCCTGTGTTTTAGTGTTCAGAGATATTTTCATGTTCCAGTTAGTTTGCAAACAGTTAGGTCCACGTGAGTGTCTGTGGACTGTCTCGAAAAGCAGCTTGAAACAGCTACCCAGGTTCATCCATGCGATGTTAAATTTGCCTTAATAATTGCAAACGCAGAGGCATTTAATTTTGTTCACCTAGTCGAATTTCCCATGACAGCAGCAATACTGCAAACCTAGAACATGTCAGTGCAGTTGCACATTAGGTTCATGGCCAAGATTTTACTGTTAGTTTATTAGTGAACGAATTGAAGCTTGTTTCCACCTAAGATCAGCCTGCCATTGCTTCTTATGTCGAATTGCATCAGTAACCCCACACCAAGTCACCGCAGCGGAATTGGAATTAAGCTATCTGATTTGAACAGTAGTAACAGTTCTCAAACGAAAGTTCTGAGCCAACGATCACAGGTCACAGGATCGTTTTACTTTTGACTCCTTAGATTAATAGACGATGGCATTTCAACATGTTTGCCCCTTTGGACTGCCCTGGTGACATACTTAGTGGAAAAAATCAAATACGAAAATCTGATAGGTCTAGAAAAATCCCAAATCTTGGATTTCATTGTGTATTCACCTACTCCCCTGGAAACCTGACCATTCAAAAATGTACAAACATCACGTTCCCCATTTTTTTGTAAGCATAGCGGGAAGAGAAATATTGTAGATAGAGATACCAGACAGAAAGTTGGTTAGACAGACATAAAGACAGGTAGACATGCAGACAAGTAGATTGGTAGACAGATTAGATAGATTGGACAGATCACATTGATCAGATAGATAGATGATGGATAGATAGACAGATAGACAGATAGACAGATAGATAGATAGATAGATAGATAGATAGATAGATAGATAGATAGATAGATAGATAGATAGATAGATAGATAGATAGATAGATAGATAGATAGATAGATAGATAGATAGATAGATAGATAGATAGATAGATAGATAGATAGATAGATAGATAGATAGATAGATAGATAGATAGATAGATAGATAGATAGATAGATAGATAGATAGATAGATAGATAGATAGATAGATAGATAGATAGATAGATAGATAGATAGATAGATAGATAGATAGATAGATAGATAGATAGATAGATAGATAGATAGATAGATAGATAGATAGATAGATAGATAGATAGATAGATAGATAGATAGATAGATAGATAGATAGATAGATAGATAGATAGATAGATAGATAGATAGATAGATAGATAGATAGATAGATAGATAGATAGATAGATAGATAGATAGATAGATAGATAGATAGATAGAAATAAAGGAAGAAAAAATCATCGTTCTGCAGTTCATGCAAATTTTTTGGCACACTCGGTATTGCCAAATAAGTCAGATGTTTAGGCACATGATTCAAAAACGATTAGCGCAGCCTTCCCTAATGTGGCAGAAGACTACACATCCCCTTTTGTTTTAAATTAGAAGTGACTCGTCATTTGAAGAATCAACGGAAAAATAAATTGTTACCAAGAAATGACGGCCGCTTCGCATTTAAACCTAACATCTGAAGCAATGAAAATATACCCCTAACATTCAAATACTGTGACTGCGTCGCTACCAAATAACGTTAATGGGAGTCGATTCGGGTGCAGATTTTTAAAGAACTTGTTGAATCAAGCGGCTATTGTTAGCCCTCTACATCTCTCTGGCTTATTTTTGTGTTCAGCGTTGACATGCGCTAGCACGATCATAACCCAAGTACACCAGTAAACGCCCCAATCGCAATCTTTTGCAATCATGTGGGAGGCGAGATGGCCCAAGTGGGTAGAGCGCGAATTTGCTGACCGGAAGGTCCATGGTTCAAACCCGACCAATGCCGCTCGACTTCCCTGGCGGTATCCCAGCCCTCATGCAACCTTGGCGTGGTATGGCAGTTAGTCACCAAAAGAGTGCTACAGCTGAACACCACTTTTTCAATCTTTTGCTCAGCCTGTATATTTGATGCAATTCCCTTACTAGATGCAATAGTGCATAAAACAAAGTCCCCAAGCTTACTCAAGTGGGCTGTTTCCCAGATTCCGAATGATGAGTTGCCTCGGATAAGAGCAATCTGAACAGAGCTTGCTCACTGCGGTCTCCGCTCCGAAAATCCCCAAGGTTGGCAGCAAATCTCTGGAATAATGTGAAATCCTAGACAAATGGATCAAGCTACTTAGCCACACGAGCAATATATAATAATAACTTTTTTCAAAGGAAGTCCAAGAAAAGTGGTGGAAGAGCTAAATGCTTCACTTGGCCAAATCTACATAAATTAATGCCAACTGGTAGAAAATCAGCTAGGAACTAACGAGCTGAAGATTCCGGAATTCACATTCTGTTTGTAAATTGGCCTATATTGTGACATTCAGGAATTTCAGGAATGATCGTTTGGCCTCATAAATGACTGCTCATCGATCTGGGCACCACATCACTTCACTAATTCACTGCTTATAAGGTAATATACCCTAGGTTGCGGCTGATTCGCCGCCCACAGTACATGCTTTTTCTCATACTTAAAGGTTTTTAAAAATGTATTATAGTCTCTTTGGTCCCAACAACAATTCGGAATATTCCCACGTCACAAACGCTTCACCTTTAGAGCAAAAGAACAAAGGATCATCTCCTGTAAGCGTGCTCCCCCTCCTATTGGGGTTTGATTAATACAGTGCTCTTATTTCATCAATGAGAAGTCAGAGTTTTTCTGATGAACTGTCGACCCTTGTGTGTACCATATTACAATATAAGTTGCCAAAGTAAATCGGTAGGAAATTCAAAAGCACTCCTAAGTTGAAAATATCTAGTATTTCAACTTCATTGCGGATACAGAGTAATGTGCTTCGCACCAGGTGTCATGCATTTTTATACAGCACCGGTTTCAATGAACCTCCCGCTGTAATACCAGCAGTGTAGCGATAGAAGGAACTTTTAATTCGTAAACGAGGAGTTTTAGTTTACTCACTGGCAAACAAAGGGAATGTGTAGTCCATTTTAGTTAAAATGATGAACTAGTTTTCCTACCACCGCTACTAGACTTTACAGGACATGTCATCATTGGGTTCATAGCTTGCGTCACCGATCCAACACGCCAGCTTCTCTGGTAACGATAATGAAGAGCATTTGCTCAGTGGCAAGACAGTGATTAAATGCTGTTTTTGCTTTTGTTGTTGTTGTAGAGGCTGATATGTTATATCCACTTAATTCGATAGGGTTTTGTTCGGGTGAGAAGCCATCACCAAACTTGTTTTGAACTGCAGAAAGCGGTTAACAAATCAGGGAGCCGGGGGAGTTGCTGCCGCCTCCATGGACAATGTTCTTCTGCTGACCGTTGATAAGGTGGTGGTTGATCTGTTTGCCGAGCTTGTCGACCGTCTTGTATGGTGCGAGCAGATTTCGTAATTTTCACCGTAGATTTCGTTGTCGTGTAAGCATTTTATCATCAAAAGAGGAAGCAGATGTAAAAGACTCGGAGACGATGGCATTTTTCTTCCATCAATACAATATTGAGACGCTGAATATGTACTAGTCACAATATCCTGTTGTTGAGCGGCTTCCTTTTACAGCACTTGAAGCAGATACATAGTATCAACTGGACTGAAGGAATACCAGAAACTGATTTTCTATGGAGAGCATCGTGTTACTCATAAGTCTGCTGGGGGGACAGGGCTGAAAAGCACTGTAAACATGGTCAGCGTAACCGGAGGACACTGCCGAATGTCCGGAAGCTCACGTACATAGTAAATAGGTGTTGGACCCGAAAACATAACAAGCTGGTTTTACAACAACTTTGGTCGTGTTTACACCAATAGTTTCGGCTGATTTACTGCCGGTGAACACAGTGATCTATCGGCCAAGCAGAGACGGGTTACATGAATTACCCAGAATTTGCCTGGTGTTGACAGAAAATTTAAAAAAATTGGGATGAAGAAGTTCTGGACAACAACAACAATAAATGCCGCCTTTTAAACAGTATTCAAAAACTGTGAACGCAAAGATTTTGTATAGGATGGTAGTGAACTATATTGGTGCGCTACTGCATTCTTCATTGAGGTCAGTATTTAAAATGTATGGAGAATTTTATCTCTTTTGTCAAGTTTATCTCCAATACACAACCAGGATATCCTGATAAGCCTTCGGCTTTCGATTTAAGCAAAGTTAATGGCAGAAAATTGCCGGACATTTTCTTTCAGACCCTGAATAATTTTTATGGTGCTCGTCAGACGAGTAATGAGCAAAAACAGTCTTTCGTTCATCTGTTAACTCAATATCTTTTCTAAGCCTAATCAAGCTCTTAACTCCTCAATCTTTTGGAACGCTAAGGCGTTACTCGTCATCAGTAAACTGTAACAGCGGTCGGACAATAACATGAAGATGCAACTAGAAGTCACTGAGACAAAAAATAGTCAGATGGTCCAAGATCGGATGGATGACGTATGCAATCAGACCTCAACCTCGTCAAATCATCCGTGTTTTTGTAGGCATCGTTTCTTTCGTAGAACCCTTTTCCACAACTTTCTCTCCTATTTTGTTGGTCAGTTACTCGCCACAACATATCATATTAGAATTCCTCATCAACAGCCCACCACTCTGAAGGGTAGACAGTCGTCACAAAACGTTTGTGTAGTCACTTATTTCGGCCCCGGGAAAACCTAAATGTATCCGTTCTATTGGCCGTGCTTCAGTCTCAGGAACGTGAACGTTTAAACACATTCCATCAAAATTAAGTAATCACTGCAGAAATTTAGAACCGTCTCGTTGTAAGGTCTGTAAAGTACTCGAAAGATTCCACTGAATGTTTTTTCATATCCGTTTTCTAACATTTGAATACTCAGCTGCCCAAGTTTTCTGTATTACTTTGCGTTGGTGTGCTGCTTGAAAGAGTTACTTTTTCAATAGTCCTTGTTGAATCCCCTGTGGATCAACGGTGAACAAGGGTAACTTCCCTTGTTTTCTGACTACTCATGAGTAACACCTGTTTATTATGACACGAGCGGGTGCGTCGACGCCGACCGAAAGACAGTCCCTCACATTCCGAACGTACCGACTCCTGCGCCGTCACGGCCAACTCACACTGTCAGACTGCCCCTATATGTATGTCTGTACATCGTTTGGTACTTACTGGTTGTTGCCCCCATAGAAATCCGTGCCGTAACAGTGACTACTTCCCGCTCTTGCAGATTGCGTCATTGTTGATTGTAAGTTTTCTTAATTCATGATGCTTACTAATTCGTTTTTCTGTAGAACCAGTTCCTGTCAGTCTTCATCTGCTGCCCCACGTCTGTCTGCTCCTATTGACTACTGGCTACGAACTGCGTATAATCTAATAGTCGCAATCGTCCTGTGAGATCCTTAACCGTCCGGATCTTACAGTCCTTTTTACTGAACAGTATTTATTTAGTGGTTCTATTTATAGGCTGTGGAATAGAGTGGCCATAGTTTCCCTCGTCGGTCCACTTGTGACAATAACTAACTTCACTGCATTTTGGTGCGGGATATAAAGAACAGTATTCTCGGTATTATCTTCTTAAAAAATAGATAAAAATAAGAGGAATTTTGAACGAAACCTTTGAAAAATGTTGCAAGTCTGTTCCGGGGATATGGCACCGTTATCGAACCCACGCCTGTACACAGGGTGTGCACAAAAACAAAACAGCAGGTAAACAAGCTTTATACGGCGCCAACGCAACTGACCAACAACAAGAATTTATGGATGTTCGTCTCGTTGACAAGAACACACACTAAAATACAAAGCATTATTCGCTACTGTTTTGGGTGCAGTGCCGGCCAGCTGATCGATTGTTCAAACAACCTGTTCGAAACTCTGAAGAAACCTGAGATGAGAACTGCCACCGATTCCCAATGGGGATAGAGCACCTTTACAGTGCTTCTTGGCTCTTCAGCAGGGCTTACTTACAGGACGAAATGTTTGCTGAACACAAATGGAAATGGTCTAGCAGCCGAGCCCCTCGAATATGCTGTGGATGTGAAATGATAATGAACTGACGGACACGGAAATTTACTTATACGCTACAATTTCACCTGTATAATAACTTCAGAAATCTCAGGCAGGTCTGGTAAACCCAATGCAACGGCCGATGTTTGCCCATGGATCACTGTACGCACTGATGTCCACGGTAAATAACGCAAGCCCAACCGTAATCCTGCAGAGCTCAGAGGGTGCTGTTGTGCCTTATGCACTCTGGCTTGCATTTTCTAACTGTTAGATTTCAGTCTGGGTTACATCTTGCAGCCACCATACACTGTCTCATCCCTATTGAAATTTGAACGGAGTGCTCATTTCATAAAGTTCTGTGGAATTAGCAGAATCTGTTGGGATCCATTTTATTCACGCCACAGGTTTCTGTGTGCCCGCTGATATTTTTTTAATGAGATGCACATGGCATCTTCCGGACTTTCCGTCAGTTTGTCCCGATGTTGAGTCTCTAATCCGCCAGGAATACACCTAACAGCATCTGTTTTGAGTTTTTGTGTTCTTCGTTTCGAAAATATGCTCCAGCCACTGAGGATGGCTGAATATGATCTGGGTGTACATTCCGTCACAAAGGGCTAATCGGAGAACCTCCAAGTCAGGTACTCTCTGGAAGGACGCAGTCCACAATTTTTTATCAACCTTACGTTCCACTTGAACCCTTAATGCTTATTATAGACAAAAGATTCGGCTGAGTTCCGTGTGAGTACCACGTCAAAACCAAATGAGTGCATTTCGCTACTAGCTGGCATCTTGAAGAAAATATCCACCACATATAACTCATATGGGGGCTTCTGAATATGTACACATGGCATTACGATGCGGCTCAGAATGCCAGATAGGAAGTGTAGCTTGCTTTCGTTCTCACGCATTAGCTGCTCCAGGCCCGTTTGTCGGTTATGCTAAACGCAGGAGTATTCCCAACAGGACATACCTCAGCTCATGGTCAGCGGCCAAATCAGCAAATAACGTACTTCCAAAGTGATATAAGCTTTCGTGGTACTTCATAGACATCGTCACAGTTTTGTTGGAAGAGAAAGTGTTAGAGATTCCACTTGGAGTCTTCTTCGAGCTGGTCTATAGGATAAACAACACTCAGATAGACAATACCATCAATCCCTCGTAGTTTCAAAGTGGTCCAAAAACACCGTAACGTAGGACTTTGTTACTGTGCCATAACGTCTAGTTCTAAGTGGCTTCATGCTGATGTTTGAGCTGTACACCTTGATGGCATCCGCGGAAGCCACTTGCATGGCTAAGAATACCATAAACCAGAGATTTGGTTGAGTCTCTGGTGAAAACCAAGCTGATATCTAAGTGGATGTAATTGTCCTAAAGTGGACGTAGCTTTTGGACTGAGGTTAAAACCGGAGCTGTATTCTATCCCTGTTATCCGACAGAACGACCACTGCCACAACATCTGTTGGAACGACCCCTTAAGTATAGCCTCCTACCCACCGCATTTATCGGGACAGCGATGTGTTTCCGTTGATGACAAAGGGCTCATATCATCAGCTCCCTAAAGCGAAACGGTTTAACAACCTGATGGCATGTCATATACATTCCTGATGGGGTAATAAAATCGCAGTATGGGCTAAGTGCTCCTAGAAACATCTGTTTTGTTTCAAAAGGGTCGTTTCAGAAAGTATAATAGAAATAGGCTGGTAGAAAAATTCAGGACCAGTGGGGCGCTAATGTACACAACTTACCCAGGTCTATTTGTTGAAATCAGCTGAAGGATGAAAGACCCGGGAAGTATGCAAGTTTCCTGGTTAAAAAAACATCCAGATGATTGAAACGGCTCCTATTTTGTGTATTCCAGATTGACGTAGGACGTCCGCACTAATTGATGGGTTCTTACCCCAAATAAAAAAAGACACCACACACCACAGCTTCACAAATTTATCAGTACGACCTGAGAGTTCAGCCACGGTCGGTGTGCGCACGAACACTATTTTCCACCACAAATAGTTCATTTGCCGAGCGAATTCTTCACTTCGGTAAAGCGGCCGAGAGTGCTGATCGTGAGCCTGACGGTCATTCATTGTGCTTCCTCTTGGGTGTGAACAGGTAGGGGTAACCATCGTTGTCCTTCCAATCTCTGCTGGGAATTTTATCGATTCATCAGTGGTTCATCAGGCCCGTAGCTTATTAGTTGGTTATATTTCTAAATGAAACAGCTGAGCATCAAAACATTGAGGATTAACCATGGAAGCTTGGCAAAACCATGGAGAAACTGATAGGCTTGCAGTTTTAAGGAATTGGGCAAAAACCGTATAAAGGTAAAACGGGACTTCTAGCTTTTTCAATTTGGTTGGAGCATACTTCCTGAATGGCATGATTAAAACTTTGTTCGTTCTAGTATACCTTTATTGCTGATAACGACACACAGATTATTATTGTTGCTTCTTTGATTTGGTGCCGTGTCGAGAGTGTTTACCTATCTGAAGACTTGTTGTTCGTGCAGAGAGTATACACAGTTCAGCGGGTCCCTCTATTTTGTCGGGGAAAGCTTAATCATTTATCGATGCTGTCGTGGCAACAAATTCATAATTATCAACACGTTTTGTGTGTGGCGCCACTTGTGTACAGTATATATAATTTGCATTTGCTGTGTATGGTCAGAAAGATTCTTACCATAGATCTGTTACACGACCAGAATGAAACACTGTGTAATGGTAATTAGTATGTTTTTTTGCATCCGCGTTGAGGCAGCAGTGAAATGGGCGAACTGCGGTGAGTCCCTACTTGCACTTGAATGCTATGTCTAGTAATTGTCCGTATAGTAGACAGAGTGACCTAGCTGCCCAAGATAATTCAGCACCCATGCTATTTTAAAATGACTGGCCAGGGAAGTATCCATGCCATCATCTTGAGGTAGTTATCCAAACTAACAGCGAACCAAAGCCGTTTCCTGGAATGTTGGCGAAACATTTCCAAACTCGATGGACAAACCCGTAAATAATATATGTTCTGAAGTGATATAGGTACAATAAGTATCCGCAAACGCGCTACAAGAGGTGTAAACTAAAATAAATACTTTATTCTGCAAGTATAGTTGAGCTAATCCCCTCGTTATCTATTCAGAATAGCGAAAAGTTCCAGAGGTTAATTAATCCTTTCATCTACGACATTGTTCACTACGAACTGCCAAATGTCGTGATGTGAAATTTGTGACTGATGAATGAGTAGCACAATATCGTACCCAGTTGTAACTCTATCACGTTTCCGGTCATCTGCCTGTAGTCGGAAGCTGAGGTCGTTGTGGGCTCAGATCAACAAGTAGAAAGCTTTACTCTACTTCACCTGCGTTTGGTTTAAGTTGACTTCGTTTGCATGTTGAAGTATCGATTTTACCTTCAACATCTCTCCTCTATTTTTCACAAAAAAAGAAGCTCAAGTCACCGATCGCGCTGTGGTTAGATATGAGTAATTTGTTAATAGCTAGCACGGAATAGCCGGATGCTAGTGTTTATTCCCAAAGTCTAGGTCATTTATCGAAACTTGGTTAAATGAAGTGTGTAGGCAGAGGTTTCCAGTATCTTATTCACCAAATCTTATTTGTCATACATCCACCCTAAATTAACGTCAACTGAATGGATGTAGAACTGCTGTTGATGTTGTCATTAATAACCAAAACTGGATCCTCAGTATGGACCGGTTTTCAGATGCCACGAAGCATGTATAAGGCTATTTCGATTACGTCGAAACCAGTTTGGGTAATTTAGCAAAACCTTAAGAGGATATTAGAGGAATTTTGTGCAACAGCTGATTTATTACTACTTGTCAAATACTAAGTGTGACTGGGTAAAATATAAGAGGAAACTTATTCTGTCATTTCATTCACGTTCTTGTCGATAAACTTAGGATGGACATTCACTTGCCCCAAAGCATGGTAATTTGCAACCCAAGTAAATAAAAGGACATGTTTTTGGTAGCAGGAACACACACACTTAGCTACTTTGCTCTTTAAAATCGTCCACAGAGCTCTTTCTACCAATCACTGGGGTGGTTTGAACACTAGAAAATCAAACAGGTCACGAATAAAGGTTGGAAATATTATAGCCAGGTAGTCAAGTAGGCCTACACCAAAAATTCAGTTTGCTATCACTGTCCTCAGTCTCTATGCATCCAATAATCTTTGGCCCTGGTGCGTTAAATGTTAATTCATCAGACGCCTGTTGATATATTATCCAAGTTTGGTTATACGTCTGTGAAACGTGTACTCAGTAATCGCGGTGGCATTCTCAGAACTTGATTAAAAGATCAATCCCCCTTTACCTGCTTGAGTTTCAGCAGCTTTCGAAAACTATCAGTCAGTGTGACCGGTATTGTTATTGTTCCGTTTCCAATTTATTTTGCTTTGTTCATATCCTTGCTTCCGATTAGTGCTTGAGTATCTTTTATTGGGCGCTTTTTTCCTCTTCTAAAAGATCAGTTTCCGATTTCTGTTGATTCGTGGTCTACGTCCCTTTGACGAGATGAAGAGTTCCGTTTTTAGCGCCTATTTCTTGAATCTGACTGCTTCATTCTCATGTATGATTTCGTTGTGGTGTGATTATCTCAACTATGGTCGGTCATTTGTTTGCTCTTCTGTGTTTGAGAAGATTATACCTATGTCGGGGAGTTCAACGGGTTCAATCGGTTATTTAGACGCTTTTTGTTAAAACGCTCTTCTTTCGGTTTAGCTCATGTCAACTTTATTAAGCTCTTGGGATTGGATTTACCTGCTGGTTCTCCAGGTGTTTTGCACACTTTCATGTTCAGTCTAGAATTTTATAGCAATTCGTCCTCCTATCCCTACTTCTTGATAGATCCAGCCGGTTTTCGATAGGTTTGTTAGTGACTTTTCATTAGAATGTCAAAATTCCATGAATTCATGCTCTTTTCCGTTTTTCCTTGTTGTTAAGGCTGTTCTAATCCATTTTTTGTCCGCCTTTTTCTACGTGCATGGAGACGAGTGAAAAGTGAACGCCTCTTTAGCAGCATGCTTATATTCATATGGTCTGGGAGAAGGCTTTCTTCCTGTTTGCCTTATCTATCATCTGTTGCAATATTTGCACTAAATCTTCAACGTGATATTGCTTCCCGGTTTTGAGTCAGGTTTTCTTTGTGTTTTGCAATCAGCGCTACGTTATTGAGTTCTAAAAATCTTGCAATCATTTCTGAGATGTTCTTGGAATGCAGAAGTATGATCTGTTATATTTCCGTTTACGTTCTTCAGTTGGACCAGTTGGCCTTTTTGAGAGTCCACCGGACGAAATTTCTTGGATATCGATTGTTCTGAGAAATTTTGAAAAATTGTTTCTGTTCTCTGATTCTGGACTTTGGGCTATTCTGCTCTGTCACTATATGGCTCTCTTCGTGACCGTTTGGGTGGTTGTTGTGTCCGCTTGGGATTTTGTCGACAACCATTTTCGTGGTCAATAATTTTTGGTCCTGATTGGACAACTAGGCTGGCCTATTCACAGAACAGTCAGACTTGCCTCGACAAAGTATTTAACCTTTCATACAAGTGAGGAAGGTGGTGTGCCAAGTAGTCCATTTTCGTATAATCCTCAGGCCAATTCTGAGGAAGCATGGAAGAGCCATTCGTCAAATCTGCTGAGAACAACTTTCAAGCACACTTTTGTAATTAATAGCAAAGCGCTCCTTAATTCCACAGGTCTTAGGCTTGTGGAGCGGCAACATGTGTGCAAATTCATCAAATACCTTTGAAAAGTTAACAAATATGATCATTTATATGAGTTTTGGCTTTTCAGGCCGTCAAGGACCACAAGCGCGTTAATCATACGGACGGTTTGGAAGGAGGCTAAGTTGAACGCGGGATTTGGTGAAATGATTTAGAATGCAGCTTCTGAATATTATCATCACCACACAGGTACGATACAGGGACTAGCAGGCCCGAGCTTCGAGGCAATATGTGGCTACCAACCTTGTAAATTAGCATGATAGCCACTTTATTTTAATTGGAACTCTCTCATCAGTAGACAGGTGGAGGATTAGCGGGAATGTTTGGCCGAGCTGAGGACCATTCGAAAGCTTTGGATACGCTTCATTTGCACCCGCTGATGTGGAGGAATGAGTCCTGAACAAAACTCCAAGGACCGTTTTCTCCGTGAAGAATAGGTTGGTTGGAGGCTGCTTGTTGTTCCACCCTATCAACTTTGTTCGTGACAAAAGAATATAAATTGCATGGTGTTCCCGGTAGACAATGCACATAATTATTGATGGCTCCGATACGTTAGTTAAGATGACTGCTGCTCTGTTAGCCGCGCCTAGCTATTTGTTTCCAAACTCATCGCCACTTACCCTGAAGATATCAGGTCACTTTTTACCTGCTTGCCTTTTATAGTTTTCATCTGCTTGGTCTCGCTTGTTGATCAGATGGGTTTTGATATGTTCGCGAGATTGTTGATTGGCTGGCAGATGCCATGCCATCAAACTGGGCTATCTTCCAATGTGGTTGGCTGGCTAAGCGGTAGTTTTACCGTAATGTAATGTAATGAGATATGTATTGAGTTGAGGTCCTCCTACCATGAATTCGCTTGGTTTGTTAAAGAGATTAATGCCGATAGACTTCCTCATTCATCCAACTCGTTTGTTCAAAGTCTGCTTTATGTTGTGGTCTTTAATCCGCCGATTTCATCGGCTACTCCTACACCTCCTATTTTCAGTAGTTTTCTCTCTGTATTCTTGATGGAACGTTCCCAGTCACTATGACGTTTTAATTTAATGTTCTTGAGCTTGATTGTCCTCTCTCCTTGTCTATGGTGACTTATCTCTGCGTTTGATCAGCTACTTAAATGAACCATTTTTGTTGATTCCAACCATTCAACTTATTATTCAGAGGCACATTCCATAGAGTTTCTCTCGTCCGCTAAATGCGAGCCCCCTGTTCGCACTATAGTTTTCTACTCTGGGTTCTTGTGAGATTTTGAGTTCTGTAGGTCTGGAGTTCTCTTGTCCTCAGTGGCTGGTATACTCGGTTAAATTGAATATAATGCTTGTTGATGGCATCTTCACTTAAGTACAACGATTCTATGAAGCCATGTTCTTTCTTTTTATCTTGCATCCAAGCACCATCCTAGTTGAACTCTCGTCTCTCCTCATCTTCGTGCAAGTATGAAAGCGAAAATTTTTCTTGTATTTTGACAACAAGTCTGCGCTAAGGAAGTCTTAGAAACGCCTGCAAAGAAACGTGACAGAAGAATGATTAAAGCTATACCCTGTATGATTGTGGATTTTTCTCATCAGCCCATCAACAATACACGTCTGTCACTGGATCGAGTTTTTAACTCCGGGCATCTGACATGTCAAGTGAGGGTAGTATCACTACTACTCTGGCAAACACTGGACGCACTTGAACTATCACGTCTGAACTGGCAAGCGTGTTCACGTCTGAGCGATGTTTCTGGTTTCCACCAAGCCTCGAACAACACCCAGTAACTTTCTTGGTTGTATCGATCGAGCGGCCAGCCTCTCAGTACTTTCTAGTAAGGCAGCCCGACGGATGCTTGAAACCGTGTGTCGAAGTACAACGGTCCCGGTTGCTACAGTTTCGTTCGCCGAGGATGAAGACGAGAATGGCAACCATTTTTGGAGGGAGTGTGGCAATCATTTTGTTGATAATAAATGTTCTGTCCGATATATCAGGAAGTGAAAGAGCTACGCACCGAAGACAATAGCTTCGACACAAGATCCTCATTGTCAGCGTGTAATGTTAGTGTCATTAAACTTTCATAATCCGCTACTCGGGGAGGTTGCAGTCACCAAAGCGGCAGAGTTTACTAGCAGGAACATTATTGCTTTTTTATCCAACTACTTCGGCGTTGCCTCCATCGCGAGACCAGGAAAGCTGTGGGGGCAGGGGAAGGATCCTCTTGTATACAGTATATGTGGCCTAATTACCTTAACCTTTCCAGTGCAACCAGTTGATCTGTCGAGAGATTTCTTTTTTTAAAAACTATCTGAATCGCTTCAGTTTCACTGGTCCGGCGGTTTCATCACACGGAGGCTACACCCAAGATCCCTAAAGTAGGAAGTACTTCAACAAAGTAGCGTGCACTCTACCCTTGACAGTCCGGTTGGTAGCACTTCGCCACCGAAGATTCGCCGAAGATTAGCGAACGCTGTGCTGACGTCTGAAATTTTGGAAGTTACTTCTTTTTTCCAGGAAAAAGGTCCCTTTTCTTTTTAAGGAGGTTTGAAAACTACTGCACTACCCAGGCTAGCAATAACACTTAGTATTCTGCAGGTATGGAGCACATGTCAAACACTGCAGCAGAATAATTTAGGTTATTTCAAATAGTTTGTATTTATAACTGGCTTGATCCGAAAAGAGCGATATTGCCGGTGTACTCAATGCTACTGAATGAACGCTCCCAGAGTGTTTCTAGCCCAGAGATATTAAAGGCAGATAAAACGGCACATCGATTACGGAGTCTAGAGAGTTTATCCTCACCTGACATTAGTGAATGTGGTAAAATCAGGAAAGTGTGACGTATACCGTCTGGACATAGAGTCCCTATAGGAGACAAGAATTTATAAGGCGGGACCTCTGTACTCCAGCTACTGCTGTAGTTCTGACAATGAGTGGAGCTGAACGCGGTCTTCAGATCGAGAAAACGAAAACTTCTTTTAAACGGAGGGAGTGGCGCATTTCCAGCACTTGTCGCAAAGTAGAGACGTGGTTGAACTGACTAGCGTAGAAAACAGTTAATCTTATGAATCTGAATCTCCCTATTATTGATTGTGACAGTTGTTGGTTGCTGGCATAATTTTCCTGCAGCAAAGGGATCCAGCGTTAATTTACGTCTTACAGTTACATCGAGTAGATGGATTCACCGAACTCCTCTATAAAACCATTGTGCCTGTTGAGTTCCGGGAAAGTCTCCCAGAACTCGATTCTATATTTGCTTGGATAGACATCCTTTATAGGAAGCTAACTGAATGGCATTGCAGTACCGGGGTACTGCAGCTAAATTATGGGCATTTTTGCACAATGCCATACTCAGACTAGTGGTGTGCACCAAATGAAGGCACCTTATATCGAAGTTCCCCACCTGTGAAAGGAAGAAGGCTTTGCTGCAAATTTATTAAGTAGAAAACACCAAATGAACAGTTACAACCTACAGGACAGAAAAGCAAAACTCTCGTATGCATCTTGTTTATAAAAAACTGAGTATCCGTCTTCTGCTCGAACGCGTCTTCCTGAACTCTCCTGGATACTCATTGACTATCGCTCGATTGTAAACGAATGCTACAAAGCCATTCCACAAATTCCGTAATAAATCTCACTTTTCAATAGACGCGAAGCGAATTTACGAGAAAACCATGTACTACTCGCATGCTTCAGTAGCATTGTCAACCGTTACCAACATTCCCTTTCAACGGTCAATCGTATGCAACCGATTTTCATTTACCTCCGTTAAGTTTGGCTCCAGCAGCTGGTCTACTCGGCTGCTTTTTGGGGGTGCATCATGCCACTTGCAAAGGTGAGGCTCATTTACCCTTTTCGATCCCCGAGCATCTTTAATTGTATAGACGTCCCCCCGGCGGCCGATAAGGGTAAACTGATCTTGCCATGGACTGCTTAGCTTCCGCGACCCCAGTCCACGCCTTCCAGGATTCTGATGATCGCTCCACTTGATCTTTGCGCCTATGGGAAATGTTCGTGCCTTTCTGAACGGTGGCCAAGTTTTCTTGAGCTTTCCTCGTTTTCTCTCCTAAATCCTTCGGAGACAAGCATGTTAACTGAAGGTGCGGATGTCCACCGTATATCAGCTTGAAGGGGGACTTACCTGTGGTTGACTGCATGAAAGCACGATGAGCTAGCAACACCATCGGCAGGTTCACTTCCCAATGACCTTTGGCTGCCAGCCACTCCTTGATCATTCGGTTATTACGTTCGATTAGACCATTTGTTTGCGGGTGGTGTGGCGCCGTCCCTAGCAATCTGATGCCCAGCTTTTGCAAGCGAATCCTAAGCTCATCGCTCTCAAAGCAAGACCCCTGATCGGTTAGGTTGGCTACGTTGTGATGCATTACCACTCCGCTGATCGTCGTCACCCATTGATTTGACGCGGCTGCCGCCTCGACCCACTGCGACGGAAGTTCTGTCATCATCACGAAATATTGGTTTTCGCTGGTCGTCATTGGGAAGGAAACGATACCAGCTTCACTCAGACTCAGCCGATTGAAGTGAATCTGGAACGTTTCCAATTTCTTGCCTCCCTCTAACCTCTCAATATTCCTTTGATAAAAAAGATGACTGTGACCTTTCGTAATACAGGATCCTGCCACTGTATTTGCATCAACCTTCGACGATGAGGGTATTGGCACCAATCCTAATCATGGAGGCCTCATATTCAGCCCTTGGTCTTGACTGCCAATCAGCCGGACGGTTCTTCTTGCTTGACACGTGCCAGATTATGAAGTATGCTTGCAAGTGTTCAGCGCAAGTGTTTTTCGCGAGGATCCCAGGTGGTTCTGATCCACACCACGTATTTGTGGTCGGTTTCCACATGAAATCCTCGTCCAGTCAGATATGGCCTCCACTTATTCAGCGCCCAGACGACCGCTAACCGTTCCCAGTGGTCGAGTACTTCTGTTCAGCGTTAGTCAGGACACGGCTGGTGTATTCGATAACCCCATTCCTCTGCTTTAGGACTGTGCCGAAACCGCGATCACTAGCACCCGTTGCAACAGTGAACATCTCTCCGACCCTGGGCAAATTGAGGGTCAGTTGCTGATCCAACATCCGCGCTTTGACACGCTCAAAAGCTTCATGTGCTTCCATGGTCTATTCAAATTTCCGTTTTCGCCCGAGCAAGTCGTACAGTGGAGCAGTGGTCTTGTTGAAGTACTTGCTATACCGGCTGTGTTATGCTGCTTGTCCAAGAAGCTGCTTTTGGGTTCATTTAGCATCGGGAACATCACAGTCCTCGATCTTTGCCAGTTTTTCTGACAGTGGGCTAACATCTACGTGACCCACTTTATGCTCAAGCTGTGTCACCTAACTCCGAGCGAGCTGTGTCTTGGCTTCATTTATCCGCAGGACAGCCTCCTACATGCTCTTCGATATGCCCTTAGAGTGAACCGTCTTCTCTGGTCTCGGACTGCTGTACATATGGCTACATTCTGGAATCCCTTCGATAGACGGAGCATCAAAAGCCGGAATGTGAATGGTGCCCCAAACAGACCAAGCGGCATTCGTCTAAATTGATACTGGGTGTCCTCAACCGTAAACGCTATTTTCTTCCGGTCCTCCGCCTTGATAGATAGTTGCCAGTATCCGGAACGCAAGTCGAACACGGTGAATCGGGAATGCTGAATGGAACCGATAATCTCCGCAACCGAAAGAACAGCTACTACCCGATTTACGATCAGTTCATCCAAACGCCAGAAATCCACGCAAGACCGGTATTTTCCGTTTGTTTTCAGTACAACACTCCGTCCAGTTCCGGCAAGGTCCGATCCGACGACTGCTACAGGCTGGAGAAGAACACGGTTAGGTCATACCTAGATACCATCCTGACCGTCTTAAACCGACTCACAGCCCCCTGGCGGTCGACCGGCTTGTCGAACTCCGCTGAAAGAGGTTACGTCGCGGCGGCCCATCTTCCGGGAGCCATTCTGGCCGCATCCAGGGCCGCTTTCTCCCGGCCTCTGAGGAGTGCCTTCAGCGCCACCAACTATCCCGGCGGGTCTCCAGTTCTGCAACCTCAGCAATCACTTCGAAGTCCTCCTAGAAGGTCCAAACATACCCATTCTCAAACGTCTGTGGCCATGGGATCCTCATTTTTATCCCGGTCACGGCACCAAATGATAGGAAGGTCTTTACTGCGGAGTTGTTTAGTGGAAAACACCAAATGAACAGTTACAACCTACAGGACAGAAAAGCAAAACTCTCGTATGCATCTTGTTTATAAAAAACTGAGTATCCGTCTTCTGCTCGAACGCGTCTTCCTGAACTCTCCTGGATACTCATTGACTATCGCTCGATTGTAAACGAATGCTACAAAGCCATTCCACAAATTCCGTAATAAATCTCACTTTTCAATAGACGCGAAGCGGATTGACGAGAAAACCACGTACTACTCGAGTGCCTCATCAGTAGCATCCAGCTTCACACCAGTTGCCAGTTTCCACACGGTCTTGCTGATACCAGGGCTGGTTTGCATTTGGTGGCATCCCGATAGCACAGAGTGTGGCGGTTAGAGACCAATAACGTTCGGAACATAACTGAAAATGTCGCATTTCGTTATCGGTTATTGTCAATCGCAAGTCATCTGCCAAGATGGTATTTCGCGGATCCCGAAATCAAGATGTGCGTAAATTTGCTGTCTAAAGTAATCATAATAAATCTAGACAGAAGCCATCGTTTTCACATTCAGAGTTGTCATCTTTCAGAGAGTATGCTTACGCGATAGCGAAAATCTGTTCACCGCGTTGATTTGTATTAGCCTTATTTGAGCTATTCAAACAAACAGCGTAGAGGCAATTATTAAATGTAATCTACTCCAGCAAAAGCCCCAAGCCAAGCACAACCGTAGATGGCACAACCCCCGTAGATACCAAGAATCACTGCATCGGGATTACTGGATATCTGTAGAGTGAAGTGCGAGAAACCTAGGTTCGTCCCTGGCGGTCTGAGATGTACGAGGAAACCAGGTCCACGGTTCCCGTGATAAAGAACGGGTTAAGTTAAGGTACCTTGACCTAATCATTTGACTCAGTATTCTAACCCACAAAGTACTAGGAAGATGAGAAATATTATTTTGGAACTTCTTCTTTAGCCTCTGACTCAGCGATGCAGGAGTTTTCAGGGCTATTTGGAGAAGCCTTTTTGGGAACTACTGACTCAATGGTACGACGCAAATGTTTGGCCTGTCTATGCCTAGATGTCTGACTCTGGACGCTGCTACGCACACAGATGCGCTTGAAGCCGTAACGCTTTTATGGAGGGGCTTCTTTGCTTTTCATCCATAATGGGTAATACTTCGCCCTAAATGTCAACCATTAAGCGGTCTGAATGTGTGGTTTTCAAGGTCGCCATTTTTAACCCTTGTTTCCTCGGGGAAAGATACGTTCCCTGCTTCCAAATATACGAAAAAGCTAGTCGCATGAAGGCAATGCCCTATCACCTTCACATTCCTACCGCAATTGACAGCTTTGTAATACAACTAATCGCAGCCCGGTACTCGCCATTAGTCGAGCTGCTCCACTTTCCCCATCTTGCATATATCCACCTTAAGAAACAATTACGGATGGCGTGTCCTGCAGCATCGGGGCCTAATCATCACTATAAGGCATCAGCTTTGAGTCTGGGCTCTCAGAAGTGTTTCTGCTACGTTCGGTAGTCAGAGGTCATTAGAATAAGTAGTTTTATGCTGACTATGATCGCGAGTTCTGCAAGGGGCCTTTGAAGCCCTTCTTTTGCTCTCGTCTTTCCAATGTTCTTTTTTCCTTTATGTCCTTTGCCCTTCGTCCTGTTGGAAACCAGTTTGTGCCAGCATTCTGGGGGGACGCTGTTCATAATTATGTGGATCGAGGTTTTGGCTTGCTGCTAAAAGCCCTGGCGACGCATTATTGTTCGTTAGAGCCGTCACCGTCCAAAGGCATTCGCTGATTTTGCTTTTTTGATTTTTTTTTAGACTGCAGGGGAAGGTTTGGCTATTGAGCTACCCCTGCATGATCCTAGTTTTTCCGGCCAAACATCAGGGCACTGTGTTTGGTGAGGCTTTCATACGAACTAATGCAGTGACTAATACAGTCATGGTTGCTCCAGCTTCCTCCTCGCATTGAATATCAGCTCATTTGTAGTCAGCGTCGTTAACCCAACAGACATCCAATTTTCAGGTCCAAAGTTGTAAGTTAGATGACCTAAGCCCTCGGGGTAACGAATATCGACTGCATCACCCTGACGGTTCTTGGGGAAGAGGAGGTGGCAGAAATTACCTACTTTCACTACAGGGATCACGTGCGCTAGAATGAAAGCTGTATTCTAGAGTAACGTTCGGTAAGATCAATGTCTTCAGGAATACAAGCAGCCTCAACTTCCGTCGTACGAGCAAAGATTTACGATCGTTTTTGGTCAAGGGAGGGTTGGCGTCGTGCTTCCACCCGAACGGTAACGTGCTCAAGTTTTCACCTCTCTCTCGTGCTATCTTCAAAAATACGCTTGATTTTGGACGGAAATTTAGGATAATCGTATACTACCTCAGGGTTCTCAGAGAGGTTGATTACCCTTTTTGGCAACTAACGCATCTAAGAAGGAATGCGCCAGATACTCGTCCAGTAAAGAAAGCTACTTGTCGAATTTTATTTAACCGGCTTTTGACTTTGTGTTTGCATCTCCAGAAGCCAATGGAAAAGAAGATCCACCCTCAGCGCGATCTGGTAAATCCAAAAATATATAATTGGCAGCTAGGTATGGGATGATAATATATTGAAATATATACAAAGGGATCCCCGAATCAGAGTCAAGAAATTTCACTTACTTTCCAAGCACAAATGGCGTACTCCCTCTTGATACTTGAGACTAACTTCACTAGGTTTTTGGGTTACAGTACGAGAAAGTGCAAGCTCCTCTTTTCTATTATGACAATTTTAGTGCTCAGTCCAGCGAAAAAAATTATAAATCTTTCGTTCCAGATGGTTACAATGGCAATGTTAAGGCGTTTTCACTTGATACGTGTCAAAGCGATCCGTGTGATATAATCAAAAATAGAACTATAAGATTCAAAATGGAGTTTGTTACAAGTAAGTTCACCTTCCGAATGCGTAAATTGATGGAAATATCGATATATACACATTAAATATAAACACATATATTTATCATATTTTCTTCAAAGGGGACGCAAAAGTAAGCTGATAACTTCTATAACAACTCGAAATATTTTTCAAATTTACAGTATAACAGGCTACGCGGGAATGAATATGCAGAAAAGACGTGCAGATCTGTACACTTGGTTCCTCGTCGTTAGGAATCAGCAGGAGCCCTTACCTACTAACCACTAGGTCGCAAGCTCTAGCAAGATGAGTGAGATCGAGTCAGATACGTATCTCCAAAACAGGAATAGAATGGATGTACGGCGATTTATGATTTTTCGGTCAAGCGCGATATCAGCCAGGAAGAAATCTTGATTTCAATCCCCAAATCTCTTTATTCTGCCCACTTTTCGTTTCTTTCTTCCTTAGTTGGAAACAGTGGGTACTAATATCTTTCGAAACAATAAGATCATGTGTTATCCACTCAGCAGCCTTCAGTGTAATCTAGTTTTGTGGCCAGTTTCCAATCAAATGCGAGTACAACGTCAGGAAATTACATTGAACGGTCATTAAACAGCTCACCACCATGGGCTGTTCTCGAGACGCAGATATCATCTCATTCGCCACTTGAATTTCTACGGGAAAGCCTGTATATAATCGGATTCACGCATTGGTCAGAGAGCACCGTGATATAAAATTCACTTTGCCAATGTTTCCTGCTGTCGTATTCTCTGTCACTCTTCATATGTTTGTCCTAGACAGGTGGATCCACATCTTCACTTAACTGGTGCTAGCCACTCCATTCCAGCCATTTCACTCTCATAGACGAAGGTAAATCACGTACTTACGGAATGTACGGTAGCTCTGAACCACGGCATTTTGCAAAACCGAGTGCGCGAGTTGCATTTCTTCTAAGGCTTTAGTTCCCAAAGCCAAAAGGAGTTGCTCAAACCATCATCAAAGGTAGATTATCCCGCACGTATGAACCTGTTATCTGCAGTTGAAAGGGTAAACGTCCATGTTCAACTTTGTAGTGACTTCTATACACACCAACACCAGTCTGCCCAGAAGGTTTTCGGAAAAGTAACCGAAAGCATAGTTTCCTCGGAAAAAATGGTTTTTTGAAAGCCTCTCTATAGTTTTCAGTGGGAGGGAGGCTGATGCTTAATATACGGGAGACAGTCATATCACAACAGATTGTTATCCATCATCAAATGAGCACAGATAATTTTCCATAGGTTGATGAATCCCTTTTTACAGTTTGTTGGATGGATTAAATTGTTATCCGAAAGGCACAATCCGGAATGAAACGCGGTTGCTGCGCAGATTACGTGTTCAGTCATCGATGTCAAATTTACTACTGCATGAAACCAACGTCTTGTAGTGTTTACAGCAGGCAATACAGACTGACCAGCCAAAAGAAAGCAGCAACATACGCGCTAAGTTTCCTTTAACCTCAGGTTTAATTAGAGATTATTTCGGACGTACAATGAAAACTTGCGACAACTAATTCCACCAGCCCCAGAAAAACCGGTATCGCTTGGATTCGGATGACTGGGGAAAATTATGAACGCTGAGGTTAAAGCACTCTAATGACTTTTTGCCTGAATCCACCGATTGTTGATTGCAGTGGCTAGCGATAAGGCAAGTCACCTGAACCTATTGATTATACCCACTTACATTTCTCCACCTTAGAGGATGCAGCAGGGAGTTCTGAGTAAACCTTTTATCCATTTATCGCTAAGTCTGAAATGTGGGATTACGACCGACTATCATTTAGAAACTAGGTTGGTTCTGACGGAAGGTTTACTGGACTTCTAGCTGAATGATTGGTTTCTGATACCCTTCAAACGATGTTTATTTACAGTGGTCACGTCATGTTTCGCCGAATGCACTACTCGAGATATCGAAGTATTTGTTTTTCCTTAGCATAATGCATCACTTATAAGGTTGCTATAAACCTTTTATGCAGGACATTCAGTGGGATTCAGCTTCATTTTCTTAACACCAAATTAATTTGAAAATTTTCTGGAATTCAGAATAGTGGACTTTACAGCCAGTTCATCTGCAGAGTGAATTCTTACCTTGGAATTATACTCCCCAACTGACGCTTCTGACACTTAAGGAGTTGGACAATACCGTAAGGATGATAATGGCACGATATATATTTATGTTCTACAACTTTCTCGGTTGCAGTAAGCTTAAAACGACATTGGACGAAGATAAACTGCATGGATATTTGAATCGCTTATGTGGAACGACTTCGTAGAATGGCCATTAACCAAATCTACGAGTCTCGGAATAAACCTTAATTATTTCTAAACGGACGCCTGATTCAGTAGTGCATGAAGCAACTTTAGTTTATCGGATCAACTGATTCATAATACGACCTTCTTTGGACAGTATTTCTCCTCTCGGTTAGGGTCTCGTGATTGACGACTTGACATCTGGCAAGCTGAAAGTAAATTGGAGTCAGATGGTATTGGACGAAGTCGTTTTTGGTGATGCGCAAAATTGCAAAATTCAGTCAGAACCAGCAACGAATCAGCGGAATTCCTGGTTGAAAAGACCCATGTTTCTTATATTGACCAGCAGCAGTGATACACCTACGTGTATTGTTTGTGTCGCAGTACATTTTCAGAAAATGGCCCCACCGAACTGGTTAGCTAAAAGATAACCAGGTGTCTTCACCAATTGATTTGAGCTATCTCTCTGTGGGCTTTCCGGAGTAATTTTCAATGAAACTGTCTAGGTGGTTTTCTGACAGCAGTACACTTTTGAGGAAATCAGTTTCCTCGGAAGGCCCATTTGGAGTGCAGATTGCTCTGGCTTTTTGGAGTAGAGTTTTGACCTAAACATATTTGTGATACAAGAGACAGAGCATCGTAAATATGGTGCTCCATTTAGTTTAAGTAGGGCTTCCGTAGACATTGCTAGACAAAGTACCAGTGGTATACCAGGACATTAAATCGTTCAAGAAAGGAGGCTTGTTTTCTATTCCAAAGACGTAAGCAAAAGTGAATTTCTGAATCAATTCAAATCTGAGAGCAAACGTTTAGCTTCCTTTTACGAGTGCCATGCTTCTTAAATATCGTTTGAACAAACACAATAGTCGAATATTACATTCTGTCAAATTTCTAAGTTACGCCATGTTGGTTTCTGCCCAAGTCCGTTGAAAGAGTCCTCACTCTAGTATCGTCAGTTCATCTATGACGGATACCTAAAAGAGGAATTTGCTATTCTAGGTACGGAGTAAAATTATGACACAATGGACTAGCTTAACCGGACCCTGGAGGTTTTTGTCACTAGGAAGCACTACTTTGCATCAAATGGGCATTCTGTTGCCGAGACATTCCTGTGTGCATAAAGTGGGGTGGAAAATTAAGGTACGCTTCAAATTGCCGTCTGTAAGTGCTGATCAAAACGTTTTAAGTGTATATGTCGGGCATTCAACCAACTAGTGATAACGTGGACAGTTCATGACCAAAATAGGATCAAAGGTTCATACGGTTCGAATTTAAGAGGAAAACCATACAATTGGAACAAACTCAGTCGAAGATTATCAGTATGCTGAATTCAGATTGTTGGGTAAGGCCATGTAGTAAACGAGTAGGTAACTATCGAACAAGTTTCTTACCCATCAAAAGCATTACCATACTGTTTATCGGGCATATTAGCAAAAGTGCAGTTGTAATTGGACACCCCGTTTAGAATAACAAAGCGGAGTCATTCGCCTTTTTAATTGTTGCGCTTTCCGTGCTTTTCTAGCTTGCATAATGCTTTCTAACGCTGTTTCAGTAAGGTATACATTGGCAACGGACACAACCAGTCACTGGAAAAAATGAGTTCAACGTTAAACCAACCATCTTTCTCAACCTGACTCAAGTTGAGTTTCGCAGTTTTTCTTCTATCTTCCTGGACTAGATTTTAGGAGTGAGTCCAGGTAGTAGTGATGCTGGGGATAACAAGCTAGACCAACCTTGCATGCATTATTAGCGCTCCTCCCCACTTCACCTAGAGAACTGCCAGTATTCAGTGTATCTTGGTCTTTTCGATAGACTCAACAGTTGATTAACTCTGGTGTTGCAGTGGTTGGTAAAGCTAATATGATATTCAATAAGCTATCCGAAGGATTTACGTCTTAATCATTGATTTAACACAATCGGGTGAATAGTCGTTTTCGAGGTTCTTCATGGTTATTAACTACTATTTATTATTTTCTACTTATTTTCTACTAAGATCCCTAAAATCGTGGTAATTTTAATGGTTCGTTCGAATGGATCTGCCATATTATGCTACAGGTAAAATTTCGAACTGTGCTGTTTCAAGTGAAGAACGAGACGTGTAATCTAGCTTTCAATTTAGGTTGAACACATTAACTGATGTCAATTGAAATGGTTATCATCAATCGTTTGAAACTTAAACTAGACTCCGTGGATTTGAGAGTGACGCTCAATCAGGAAGGTGAAACTCTGGAGTTCTCCATCTGTTGATACCAATGAAGCTCGATATAGCCCTAACTGTGACAATCATGGTTGATAGCATGGTTGAAATAGTAAATAGACAAACGAAAACACTCCCGAAACAATATTATTTTGAGTAGCTCCATAATTTAGTACAGTATAATATAACGTGGTAGCGTAGAGGACGTTACGTTGTGGCGTAATTTGGTATAATATGGTAATACATGGTATTTTATAGTATAGGCTAGTATGAGAAGTATGGTACAGTAAAATATAGCACCGTAGAGTATGGTAGAGTAGGATATAGCATAATGGAACATAATAAAGCGTATCATAGTTCAGTACTCTGTGCTGCAGGCATCAACCATGCGTTAGTGGGATTAATGGCGATGCATTTTAACAAAGTTTGCCATGTCAGAAGTCAACTGACACTATTGGTAACACACACAATTAGATCCTTAAGATAGAGCGGCAAATGAAACATCAAACATGTTCCTCCAAGAAACTGAAGACACAATTCCTAGCATTCAGAGTGCACCGCTACTGGCGCAACATAACCTGCACATTTGAAGATTGCTGCATGAGGAGAATGCCAGGCGAACATGAAGTGGCCATTGAGCAATATGTCATAGTAGGCTTGAAGTTCACGGAAGTTTCTGCCGGATTCTTTTATCTATATGAATATGTGGGGATGATGGAGTAGGAAATACAGGCAGCAAGACTTCCAACTTTACAGAACTCTCATCTGAGTAATGTGCTCCAGCGAGGCCGATGTTATTTGATGTTGTCTGACTTCTATAATTCTTAAGCCCTATCTAGTCTACATTCAGGATTCCGTAAAACTGTCATCAAAGCATCATTTCTTGGGTTTTCCTTGGCAAATGTTGAACATGACTTCTGACATTATGGCTTGAATCGGAACTTGGAATCAACGTTGTGGGAACTTCATTTAATGCCACTCATTGTCACCTCATCTCTTTATACAACTGGAATATGTGGCCTGTCACTTCAAAACAAGGTTGAAACACTACACTACAGTAGGTCTCAACAAAGAACGTGAATGAAGTTATGACAGTATTTAATAGTATATGTTACCGGTGGTGCGTTCAAGAGCCATACGATTCCTAGCAGCAAAACTTGCATCATTAGTAAGGTCAGGCTGGAAATCGCAAATAGCCTTAGGTCACAAGTCGCGTCGGCAGGTCACTGGTTTCCTGGTAGTAGCGCCAAATTAGCTAAATAAAGCCTGTTGAGCATTTTGACATCTCCCTTTAAACAAACTGCAAGCCTGTCAAGTTTTCAAAAACCAAAACAAATTTCCAAATTTTCGGCATCTGAATGCAGAGATCTGACAAAGGCAGGTTGCAATGGACCGTTAGGGTTGTCCATTAGGAGAACGTCGTAATTAAGCGCCCAGCCATGATGAATTCCATTTGAATACAACTGTAACTCCTTAATTGTGAAAAAATAACGCTCTCCTCGAAAAAGAGCGATTTTTATATGCATATATATAACATGAAACTACCAAATCGACCGTATTTCTACTTGCATATTGTTGAACTTACTTCAAGATAATTTCCGCACTTTGATGGGTAAACGTTTTGACGAACTAGGTTGCTCTGGTCACCATTTGGGAGACTCACTTTTTCATCTGTATACATGCAGTTTTGTCGATTGCTCAAATCTGGAACTGATGTACAATCCTTCCCCAGAACGATCGAAGGTTGCTAATAAACGCAAGGTAGTCCGCTGCACTTATCTGGAATTTTCATTGGACAGAAGAAAAACTGATGACAAAATTCCAAGGAATTTATACTTTCATCCTCCATTTTCAGTGAAGGATTTCAAGGAGGTCATACTATGGAGGGCTAAATGGTTTCCTGTTTTTTTCTTTGGTCATGCAAGGACGTGGAAGAAGTTTTCAGATGTTTGTAAAGACACAAAACCAGCCTGTCCCATCAAAGCTCATGTCCCGCATACAGTTGATGTGGCGATAAAACCGTTGGAGTATGGGGTGAGTGAAAAAGATGTTGCATTGTGAGACGGTATAACGTACCTTTACCTACTTCTTCCCAACTATACATTTAGGGAAATATAAACCTTACTAATCGCCTAATTCAAAGAACGCTAGTTCTTGAACACCTCTACGTAGGTCGAACACAACGGACAGAATAATCTTTTGGAAACGATAGGTATAATTAAGGTTATCATTGGGTCTCCAATCAGTTTACGTGGCCCAAAGATCGAAAGCGAGGCACACAGTCGCCTTTCAAACTACGGGGCATGTTAAAGAAGTAAAATCTTAACCGACTCAGAAAGTGCTCGCACAGTAAAGTCTATGCACCAGGCGTAGGATTCTCAGCATACCCCGCCAGGAGTGATACGTGGAAGGGGTAGTTGGATAGGTGAAAGGTACAAATGGCAAGCAGATACAACCCGTTCTCTGTCATTCCACAAGTTTTTAGGATAACCACAGCGTTATCCTCTTTCCTAATGCGCCGTATCATTCCCACCTAAAAATCCACCCGATTAAGAATAGTTACAATCAACCATGAGCCACTTAACCGCCAGTATATACTACTGGTATAATGCTGTCTATGACGTTAGTGACGACAAATAAATTCCCCAGTGGACGTTAACTGCGTAACACTTCGCTAAATGTTTTGATTTTCATACCAACTTATTTTCCACGAGAGTCTTGATCGATGACACCCAAAAAAGATTAAGCGAGTTGTGGACCGTCGCAGAGCTTTTAGCGACCTTATGAGTAGTGTGTTACGTATAGACTCCGCAACATTTCACCTGAGTTTTCAAGTGAGCAGATGCTACTGAGGTACACAGAGAATCAGCACAATAACAGACTTGCAGAAACGGTCAGCTCATGTAGTACGATCCGAACAGTTTCACAATTCTCAGACAAAATAATGACGTCATACAGGGCTCAGATCGGGGTAAGAGAAGACTCATGCGAACCGAACTTCCATTAATCCTCCCCCAAGGTGACATGCCATACAAGTCTATGGTGACCTTTACGTCTGAAGAGTTTGCCTGACCCCCCAGAATGCAAAGATAACTTACTGCATTTGCATTCTTAGAAAGCAAATGCCAAAAATGAGTCACCTCTCTCGCGATGTAGCAGACATGTTTTGATGCTGTACACTTCCACATTGACCTACACTCAAAGAAGCTAGCTGTACTATTTTGCACCATAGTCTATTACTCTACACTGTACAGTATTAACCCATTATGCACCACCAATTCAATGGCGAGAGACAGGCACGACAGTAAACTGGACCGAATCATGCTAGGTAGCCAAATATATGCACTATTTCATGGCACAATATTTTATCTTGTGCTCGAATACAGCTCTATTCCCATGTATGTATATACGTATACCTAGGTTTTGTAACCTAAATGGTTGACGTTTTCCCAAAACGACCAACAACATTAGGATTCATAAAAATCAATCCGGCACAGAATGCCACCTTTCTGTAGCACAGACTGAGTGGCAAGTTCATTCGTCGACTGGCAAGCACATTCATCAGGAAACTGCAGTTTTCTACTAAACTTCGCTCGACAGTGTTGGGTTCTGGTACCTAAGCGTCATCAGACTAACGAAAAAAAACTCGAAATCAGACCATTTTTCAACGTAAACAGCCAACCAATCACCAATATATCTTTTACCGAACAAAGAAAGTTAATTCCAAGTGAACCCGAAATTTCTTGTAAAGTGGTGCGGAAGACCGATGGTTTCGCTGAAGGGACAGTGGGGAAAACAGATGAATCTAGGGGTGGGTTAGGTAGTGGTCTTATTCTTCAGGCTTATGGACATTTCAGTTGATGATTACGCCAGGGCTTATTCAGTAAGTACTGTGGCTAAGTTGGATAAAACACATGAAGATTGGTTGGACAGGCCTTCTTTTTAGCGCCGAGCCACATGTCAGTCAGCCTATCTAAAATTGTCCTCGCTTAGACGCTGCGTCCTGTTTTCACCGAAGAGCGGCTCGATTACTGTTTCGTGGTCCATCAGTCGCTACTATATGAGTATCAGTATTTGCACTAGAACCTACATTTCCAAAATCCTGTACAGGTTCTGCCATGCAGTCGACGAATCATCCTTATTTCTGAGCTGGAATTTTACTTTCGTTTACTAGATATGTGCTGCCATTTCTCAGATATTCTTCCTTATTCATTTTGTGTGCACAAGCCCCTTTTTTGTCAGCCGGGAGGTTACCTTTATACTAATGATACCCGCATTTAGCACCATTCGAAAGACTTCGGTGTCCCGTTATGTGTGCGGTGACAGATGTTCAAAAACACTCCTTGTGTAGTTTGCTACTGATGGCATTCCCCTACTCATTTTCGGTTTCACTTAAACACGGGGCGTCTGCATTATTGTCACTGTCTTGTTACCCTTGAAAATGAGTCCGATCTGGTTGGTCAATCTAGCAAGAACAAAGCCTCGGAATAGCATATACAAGCCGTACTGGCTATCAGCTTTACTCACAGAACAAAGATGATTGATAAACTACATTATTCACTTACCAATATCTCAAGGTAGTACGCAGCTTTCTCAGAGGCACATGGAACCCTGTTTGTAATGGTTGCTAGCAGAATCGCACTGCGGAACAGACGTAACTCAGGAATTCTAGACAATACTCAGTAATCATCAAATAAAACTGATTCCAAGTTTTTTTCACACGTCTTTGAAGAAAAAGTGTTTAAGAAAGCCAGTGATAAGGGCCCATTTTTGTGATAGAGCATTGGTGTTCTGTTGTTTTCTCCACGAACTGTGTTGGGACCGGTAAATGCACAATGAAGCGCCATCCCAGCACCACCAAGTTGAAATAGAGATCAAATATACTGGTGGGAAACTTAAATCTACTTGTGCACCCATCCTTCTCTCGTTCCAAAGATACAGCTTTCGAATAAGGCACAAATCTTCCTCTCAAACTGGCCCGTAATTCCAGATATAGTTAGTGGATCTGTTCGAGTGGCTTTCGACTGTTGTCCTAGGAGGAGAATATGTCAGTGTGTAGAGGAGAGGTTGTTTCAAACAATAACTAAGGAACCAAATTTGATGGATATTGTTTGGAGCTGAGAAATGCTAACCAATTTTGCGGATAATGACAGTATCTCTGACACTTGAAAGCTCGTTTTGTATTGTTCTCTTAAACACTAAATTTTCGGCTCGTTGTCCCATGGGCTGACGTAAGTGAACTGTAAGTTTTCGGTCCCAGTGAGCTCGTAATTCATTGCATAATGATGTGATCAAACGAGTATCTTAAACTTCACAGATGTATTTGAGAGTTCTGGTCCCATTTACTGGTTTGTGCAGAGAATATGATTGTGACCCACGAGATTTTGGTAAATATAGGACTGGTAGGAAGCATCAGAAGTATCGCATAAATCATATGAACCAATAGGGATATAGATTTAATACCATTTAGAAATCTATTTATTCCTCTTTTTGTCATGCTTGCGGTGAAAATGAGGTTTCCACTAAAATCCAATGCGCAGGGACGATGAAGCAATGTGTGATATAGTTGCAGCTGACTTTGGTCTTCTTTACAAAAGGCAGTTCTCTAAGGTGGTGGAGAGAACGTGAATAGGTGGGTGTACCTCAAAATGAATGAGAAGTTAGGCACGTAATATGTCCACAAAAGTATATGTAAAGTACCTAAGGACCACGTGGCCCTAATGCGGCTGCATTACTTAATGACACGTACAGTTATATTTCTGAAGCAGCGGTCAAACTAAATCCTCATAGAAGCCACAAGATAATTAGCGGGAAGTTACATCGTTCTATATGCCCACAAGTCGGAGACACAAGTTTTCCGGTTCTTTACGATTAACATAAATAGAGACAACAGTACAAAAGAACATACATCCGCGCAGTGGATGCAGTTAAATGGTGTGCTCCGGGACCATCACTACTGCATACAGTGAATCGGCCTGTGTAATACTCAAAATGGCACCCATAAACGCTAAATCTACGTCAAAAGTCGCACAGCACACCGCAACCTGCCAACATTTATAAGCTGGTTAGCCTTCGATGGTGCAAACTTATCATTCGCTTATTGCTTGGACAGATGAAAATCTTACAGTCGGACTCAAGTGATAGGTAAACCACTGATGTAATTAGAGTAGAGTAATCAACAGTCACGCGTCGAATGTGCTGAATTTAGAGTGTGGAATTCCTTAAACTTTTAAGTAGATTAGATAGTACCCAACATCACTGGGTTGAGCAGCCATTTCTTCTGTCTGAATAATTTGAGTTCGCCTTGTTTAAGTCAACCAATTCTGAAAGTGTGAATCTAATCAACAAATATAAGTTCTTGCGTAACAATTTGTTTTCTATGACTGACCCCCATGAATCCAAGCTAAATATCATAAACGAGAGGTTCAGGTGGGACTCAGGTAGATCTCTCTTAAAAACCGAATTGATATGCAAGTGATTGTTTGCCGGACGTCATGCAATTGACAACGAGAACACGTAGCTGCGCCTACCTATTGAGCCACAAGAACGACGAAACATATCGTGGGTCGTAGAAGATTTTCGGAACTTTTTGAATAGTTTACTTGATTGATCAAGTAATTTTATTCCGACTGGGAGAGACAAAAACTTGCGCCCGTGAAATGCAAAGGGTTAACACTTAATTACAATCCATTGTCCACGTGCATTCTCACCGAGTGCAATGACCTGTGAGCTGTAGGCCCAGGGCGTGTCCATAGACTGAAATGCCTTTAGCTGGTTTGTTCCTCCAGAATTTATGCTGTTACCAAAATACCTCCGATTCTACATACATAGGTAATTCTTTCAGTGAGCATTGGTCTGTTGTTCGAGATTGAGTACCACTAGTTCATGGCAGGAAATGACAGTAAATTTACGATTGCTTAGTAGACCATTAAAATGGGAGCTGGCCAACATCTGTCAAAAATTAGTTCGTCCTGCGTTGAGAACACTTAAGTATTAACGGACAAACACTTGCATAGACGATGTCCCATATTGCAAAATAGGAAGACTTTCAGGTTTCTGTGTTTATGAACCCAAATGAAGGAGCTAATAATGTTTGTGTGCAGCAGTTGCGTAGCAAGGGCTGCATCTGAAGATGGCTCCTTTAAGAACCGGTAGCACATTAGGTCAGAAACGAAGAACTGTGAATTTGTATACTCTTCACAAGGGTGAGAGTTCCTGTAGAATGAGTGGACGGGCTTTGCCATGCCTAAGAAGGCTGTTGGAAATGAACTGGGGGACTTAAAAGACGAATTGTTCTAAGGATATCGATACATGACGTAAATTCCTTCATCGCAATCTACTGAGAAACGTATGCAAAGACTTTTTTGCCCGATTTAAGTCAGGTTTCGAGCAGGACCGATAAACGTATAATTCCCGAAAGAATATGTATTTGCTGCTGCAGTGTAGCCAGGTACGCTTTTTTAGAGAGATGTTGATAGGTTGGATAAATGAACGTTTAGTACATCTATTTCATGTCGAAAGGACCCATCTCTTTTGAGATTATAAAGCCTCTCTTGAGTAATTCCCCCAGTATCCATGCTTTCCCACTTGTCTTTGTTGCCCACCCCGCTTAACCGATTCCACATTGCTGACAACACTTTGATGCTTCCTATTTATCAGCAGTCTGCAGAATCAAGTTTCCCTGTGATATTACGATACTACGGTGACCCTTCTGATCGTTACGTATGTGGGTGGCCCACCCCCACGCAACAATTCCTATAGCCTGTTCAGAAAATTATGCCAACTCGAAACTAATTGTAAAGACTCTTACAGGAAATTATTGCGAATAAATTTACTAGCCAACAGATGATCTTAATGCACAGTATGTGTTTGTTTACAGTTTGAGTGTGAGGTATAGTTCAGCCATCCACACCGTCTTCCAATGCGTTTGGTTGAAAAGGACTATCGAAGATTCCTCGGACTACTGAGATGTATTTGAAACTTTACACATGTGTGCATACCATATTATACCATATCTCCTCGTAGAATATTCTTATACTGTATCCTACAATTCTTAGGTGTATACTTTTTTTAAATTTCAGTACAGCGGTGAAATCGAGATAGCCCTTTATGATTACTACAACAATGCCATCGCGTGCGCAAGTATGAACATGAGTACGATCAATTAAACAGCGATATTCATAAGAACAAAACTTGTTGTCTTCTGTTGTTTTCTGATCTATGCTGACCACGCAGTTCTCACCAGCAGAGGTATGGTTTGGTCTATGTTGTCTTCGAGTTTTGTTATTTTCGAGTAATATTTTATTCTTCCCCTTCGGCATACCTATATTCTTTTCTTTTTTAAGAACATTTTGTCTATATTCGCAGGTCTTTGTGTCAGCAACATTACTTTTACAGTCTCACCTGAACCTTTTGGTGAAAGAATAAAGAAGCATGATTTGCGTTTGGCATACTGCGCAGATCTTGTTGGGACTTCAGAAGATAGCATGTGCAACTTGATTAGGCAGTTGGTAACGTTTTCAAAAAGATCAATAATGTATGCCTTGTGTGCAACTACACAGATATATGGACACTTCAGCTGAAATTTTGTTGCGAAGATGAGTGGTATACATAATATGCTTAAAGGCATCATCATTATCAGTGATTTTGTCCATGATGAGAGGAATTACCGTAAACTGTAAAATTTACTTTGGATCACTGACTGATGAAAATATGTTCGCTACGTATTCTATATGTTGAGTATTTTTATCGACAAGCCACAGGAAGTTACCAGTAAAATAAAAATACATTTGAATTCGGAGACCAAATGTGTTGGAATTCGTTTTGCAGACAACAACTGATTATGCTATGAAACAACGTATAGCTGCTGGCCTGTAATTTAATCAAAGATTTTCTAATTGCTTGAGGTCCGATTGGTGTCCCGTTCTTGAATATATGCTAAATGACTACTAAACAAACACTCATGCACACGGGGGGTATATCGACTGACTACCCAAATTACCTACATGTCTACTCACACACCTCTCTACCTTTCTACATTTCCACTATCTATCTACCTATCGATCCACAAGTCTGTCATTTAATCCATCATCATCATCATCATCAACGACAGCACGACATCAGTGCTCAACACCAATGCTTCACTGCCGAACAGCCATGACTTATTTGAAAGCCTTATTGTAAAGAAAAGAATAAAGGTGGATGGGGAGGGACTTAGTGCTAGCTTAACACAATCATTCCGAGGTGCCTACACCTCCAGACATTCATTCAGGCAATCTGGACAGAAACTGACAACAAGAACGCCAGTGACATCGGTTGGCAGCCATATCTTGTAGTGTCTCCAACCAGGCACAGTGAGGATCACGCGGTCGCCATCCTGGAAGGCGAGTAGCACCGAAAGCACCCAAGCGTTTCGTGATCTCCTTCACACTCCTCTGCCAGGTCATGGGTTGGCCACCTCTCTGTTTACGCCACTCCGAAATTTAATCCATCTATTTATGTTTACATCACATTTTAGTTCCTTAATGAGCCGCCTGTATGAACAGTTTACTTATTTAATCTGGGAGATGGTCTGTAGTCTCGAGTGCTCTCAGAAGCTCCCGTTTATCCTAAGTTAGCCTCGACTCACATTGTTAAATTGTGAATAAACCTATCACATCTATGTATCCTTCAAAGCCTTACGTTCTGTTTTGAAATACAAAATATGGTATCTCAATATTGACAGCCATCGTGGAAGATGTCATGGGGGTCAAAAATTCCATGTCTGTCAACGCGAGTAGCAAGTATTGTGCAGCAATTTTCTGAATTCTTTTCTGTGTTTGCCCATTTCTTCATCCACCCTCTAATCTTCTCATCATTGAAAGTGCCTTACTAGCCACCGTCAGATCCATCCATTTTCAGAAACCTTCATTCATGGTATAACCCATTAATATACTCCCAATAAAGTCAAGATTGCACGCTGCTCCCCTCAATGGTCAAAAGTCATTCAAGGGTAAATGCCCGTAGTTCACTTTGTGAAAACTACTCGTTTTGTTGAACTGGGTCCGGAAGTTTAACTTCGTCCCGCAGAGGTTTAAACGGTCGGTTTTATCACTCTGCCTCATTGAACTCTAAGAAAACTTCACTTGTTTGGAAATGTTTGCACTGTTCGACTGAACGATTTGCGAAATGAAAATTTTCACTCTTTCAGTAGTGTGGTCAGCAGTTTGAACGCAATATAACAACGGGAACGGAAAAAACATGTTTAAACTAGTTTGTTCCACAACGAAAGCCTGAGGTTTTATTAGGACACACAGTTTTCGATCTTACGTGGACTGTTAGAAAAAAGCGTCTTGTCCCCACTTAGCCACTCAGCTGTTAACATGGCGATCATCTACAGTCCTTCAGCTTAAGCAATAAAAAAACGTGAATCCTCCAAATGCTAGAAAATCCTGTCCTCAGAATGAAGCAGTAAATTAGCTCATTTCCCAGCAATGTGATAGGTTTCAGTTAAGTTCCCCTATTAACCTATGAGTGGTAGATAAATCAGTAAGTATGATATACGCTACTGAAAGCCGAAAACTAAGTAGTTAAAACTCATGACATATTGAGTGGAATTTTCACCCAACTGTATTACAGGGGCAGGAAAATGGACTTTTCACCGTTTTCTCAGTTGTCTAATTGTCATAAGATTGGATTTGCTGCATGACTTACCAGTGAGTAGGAATTCTGCACGTCTACGGATCTTAGTGCCTGCTGGTCATTGAAATAGTCATCGTTCATGCCATCTCTCAGCCACCGTCGGCGACGCTTTAACTATTTTTAGCCTGAAATGAGAACAACGGTTGGCCAGAACTCGAATCATTTGGCGGCAGCGTACGAGACAAAGAAGTGTACGCAATAAGCTGAAAGCTAGCAAGCGGTTATCTTCTCTCTGTGTTGGATGCGTAGTGGTATTAAATGCAACTTCAATCATTAGAAAACTGGATGGAAATCGATCAGTGCTTTTCATCCTGAGAATGTATCATCTGTGGATAAGTGAGTCAGACTAGCCACACTGTTGAGCTGGTTGTTCCCCGATGTACTGTAATGGACAGGGAACTAATGAGGAATGGAATCACACGTAAACCAACATATATGTACAAATACTGAAATATATTCACGTATGTCTGTATTCCTATATCCTACTTCATTAGTGGGCATGCACTTTCACTGTGTGATCAACACCAGATTTTATGGGGCAGATTGGTAATGTTCCACTGCTAATATTCGAAAATTTTGTCAATCTGTGAATCACGGTACTCGTCCATTAACCCTTTGGCTTTGCCAAAACTTGCACTGGAAGAGAGTAGTGGGGATGTAAAGTGCAAGGATTTGAGTTCGCTCTTGTCTCTTCAGGGTTTCAGTGGATACAAGAAAACAAGGAAAATAGGATAGGAGGTGAATTGTGAAGTTAATTAGAAATGGCTCTAACATCACTGTACCCTGACAGAATTCTTCAACATAACAGAGTCCGTTGGATTTTTTGAAAGCAATAGTTTACGTCTCATGTCTACAAATGGAAGCTGAATGGGCTTGGCTTCCCTTCATGCCACCACACACGCCGTCATATTTTAGGAGAAAGCCATCCAATGAAGTGAAGTTTATCTGGTTCTTAATCCAACGCTCAATCAAGAAGACTTCATAATGATATGAGATTTCTGTAACAATAATAGCGAAACCTGAAATATGGTTTCCGCCGAACTAGAATTACACTCATCACCGTTCAGGCTACACGACGCTTAAAGTCAACCGGTCAGACAGACCAAAGTGAAGATGGTCGCGCAGAGATAACCCGTGATCGCAAAACACACTGAAGCCACACAGCAAGAAACCTAATATGTCATCAAACAGGCAAGCCGGTCAAGTGTCACTAAATGCAAGGGCACAAAAACTGGTTGAATAAGCCAATCACTTAGTGGTATCCCGTCGCATCTGGCAGACCAACCTTTGCAAATGGTGGGCAGGTTTTCGGTGCAAGGCTGGATGAGAGTTCGCTAAGCTGTTGGGTCCCCTGGGGATATCAAAGTTCCAGCTATCTGAACAGAAATGTCACTGTATTTCCTGCCTGCTGTGTGGCCCCACCAATTGGTCGGGCAATGCCATCTCGTCCTTTCGTCACGCGCCCTCTATCTTGCTACCCCCTTGGACTCTGAGCTCAATTTCCGATGGTATCCACCGATCGGTAATAAAAGTAAGCCAATTTCAAGGATCGTATGCGAAAATACAGTCATGCTCCTAGAACTTATCCTGGACAGTCTTCCGAAAAAAACTCAGAAACCAGAGAGATCTCATCTACCGCATGTGAGCATTGTTTCGAAGTAGTTTAGTCCAACAGCTTCGACCAGTAAGCACAATCCAGATGAGATTTATTTATTGGATCCGTAACTACCCCCAACCGTAGGAATGCTGTGGACTCATCGTTCGTCGAAGTAACAAGACTATATTTTCACTATTTGCTTTATTTTCACTAGGCGTGGTGCAGTATGCAACCAGAGTAATGCAGCCTTAGAAATTTTCTCTACGACCAGGGACCCAACTTCGTGGAAATGGTTAAAGACCTGGAAGGCTTCGAGGCAGATGGAAATCAGTGGTAATTGGTAAGGGGAATCCTGACACATTGATGCTAATATATGATGCAGGAGGAATTTTTCTTTGAGTATTTTGTGGCTGGTAGCCGGTCACAACTGACGGGACTCATTCGGTTACTTCAATAGCACTTAATAGAGGGCTTTTCAATTACTCTGGATCCCTAATTAAGGCTATGAATGTTTCACACCCTTGTCCCCAGTGTGTTGTCTCTCATCACACTATTTTTGGGCAACCCAGATAAAATGTCTTGACGAATCAAATTGCAAATTTGATAACTATCAAATTTCCGCAACAAAAGGGCTTTCGAGGCGTTCCTCTTCAATATACGCAGTGATGAACATCATCAGACAGGTAAACATAATGACTGAGATAATCTCGTTTGTATACCGATGTATTCGCATACTATCACGACAACGAAGTACGTGTAAGGCTGCCTCCTAACAGTTATCACCATTTAAGCTGTCTTCTAAAAACATCCTCTTTTGCTGTATAGTTCAACATTATTCATTTAGGATGCAACGCCGTTTCCTGGCCTGTTTGCATTTCGTATCAAAAGTGTATCCGTTTTTCTCTGGCACTTTCCATCAAGACATTGAGTATATTTAATTTCGTGCTGCCTAGTTGAATGACGTCCAAACTGGAATTATCACAGTTCAATGTGATGACAAAGAAAGATGAAAATTTCAAGGGACAACAAAAGAAAGCCATCTGTTGGAAACGCTGTCAAACACTAAGTCCTAGCAGATTTAGCAAAGCGGTTAAATCTCTGTACAGGAAGGTACAATAGTGCATATGTAATAGATCGAACCAAGAGGTGAAAATTTAATTGGTTTTTAACAGGGATCCCAAATAAATCAGTCATTTATGATGTTGTTTCAAATAAATGTGATGCGAAAAGTCTGTTCCAAGTTTTCTTCAAGAAAGCTAATCATAAGTTTGCTGAAAACTCTTCAATAGGTGACGGTCCGTTTCTTCCTATGTGGGGCGAATTGGAGACGCGCAGGATCCGAGTTGTTGTTGGTACGAGGTTTGAAGCAGCGCAATGTAGTTTCATGACGTAGCATATCAAGCCTAGATCATGAACCTCAAGAAGGAAGAAATCGGTGGCGGGCACTTTGCGAGGTTTCAGCAAACTTGTGTGCAGTGTGCTATATCAGGGTCAATTTCAACTTGTCTGGAAGGCCTTGCTAAAGGCAAAGCGAAATCGAGAGGATGGGAAATGTCACTGAACAGAGTTTTCATCGTCATCAGCATCATTGTAATTAGCATTTCCATCATTAGCAGCCTTAAACTTATACGTGTTGTGCAATGTTTATAGCTGACACAGTTTTGTTTAACGACGACATCGTATAGTAGGAGGTAGGCACACCTGTGCTGGCGCGTTACTCCAGGAATTGTGGGTGGCTTTTCATTAAAGAAACGGGGAGGAGAAGTTATGTAATGAAGGCCACAGCTCGTATGCGTGTGCGAACTTGATCTCAACATTGAGTCCAGCCTGTTCTTCTAACTGCTGATTTCTCCCTTCTCGAAATCACCATCCAGAAAGATGACAAGTACCAGCGAAGTTAAGTTTGCTGGGAATGATATTTTTATTTCGTTGTCTATTTATCTTTTGACCCTCTCTGAATGGTTTCTTCCCTTCATGTGGTGGAGCAAAAAGATTTCTCCGGGGAATTCGCTAGAGTAGCACATGTAGTAAGTGAACAAACCAGCGCAAATTATGGGGTCTGACTAGTTCATCTATCGTAGGTTGGATGTTCCCTCCGAAAACCGGTGTTACCACCATATCTTGACAATACTTCTAGGACACCATGGTCAAACATTAAATTAAGGGGGCAGCTTTTGCGGTGGCAATGTTGTTGGCCATCTCTCAAGCTGCTGTCGTCCATCAAAGCTTTTGGTCTTTCCACAGACCTTTCACTGACTACCGTTTTTATAGATTTGCTGCCCCTTCCTACTTGCTGCATGCTGGTATGGCTTTCCTAGTCTCAGTCAGGAACAGTGATCTCGACGGTGTCCACTGGTGTTTTTACTGTATCGGAGAAGCTGGACGGGCAGTTTTAACCACCGCTGTGCTCCGTGCGCGTGCTATTTACCATTGTTGTGTTCATTCATTAGATGTAGTGTTTGAATTATCTACGATCGACATTGCTGAGCAAGGGTAGTTCATCTAAGGCGGATTGACATGATTCTTGCTGACTTGCGAGAACCTGAATGGAAGCTAATTGTTAAATTTGTTGAAAATGTGGCGTCGTCGGCATAAATTCGTGTCCGCCAGATCTACTGGCATTCTTCAGTCGTGGTTCTCCTCCGGTGGCTGATAGCCATGTGACCTCATTAGGTCCACAGTTGCATTTTATGGTTACCAGGTTTATGCTGGAAATTCGTGCTGACTAGAAACAGTTGCTAGTCAGCACACAACTGGGAGACTCACTGTTCGAAGGATGGCGTCACCACCAAATGGATCATTTGAAATGTGATTCCGAAGAGTTCAGATGACCAGCTCGGATGACGATGACAGTACCTGTTAGTTGACGAAAGTCTCCACAGTGCCGCACTCAGCTAGAAAGTACACTCAGCCAGCCAATCAACTTGAGAGACGTCCCAACCGGCAGGATGGAGCCTTTGTGGGAGTGGTCTGTCTGCAGTGAGAAAAATCGAAAAAAATTCCGGAAGATATGGAAATAATTAGCCAATTTATCCTGAAAACCGAGCAATGAATTTGACAAGGGAATCCACGGAATCAGCTGTACTGAAATTCATCGTGTGAGTAAAGTAGGAAAGACCAGAATAGAGGGATAGTTGAGAGGAACTATTACGTTGAACAATTTTTAATTGAGTTTCAAAATCAATGAGGTTAAAACTTCCGCCCGCCTTGATAATCTGTTCAGCGCAAGCGGCCCTCAAAAATTTAACTATTGAACACCTTGTAGAGTGCACATCAACGATGCCCGCTTCAGTTCACCGGAACAGTACACAAACGGACGACGGAATATGGTTTTGAATCCAAAGGAAACTGTAAGCTGACAGGATGAGTCCGTTGTCATTTGAAGTTGGAATGGAAATTATAAAGTTCAAATTTGTTGTGAAAGTAAATAGAGGAACTCCACATTTTAAGTATTTACTTCAAACAGCTAGCGTTCCTACTCTACGCTGACACATCCACAAAACAGCTTCGATAACTCCTTTGGACTTCTCTGTTTTTTGTCATATTAGTAAAAAGAATTCACCTTCCGGAGAGAAACGATGCTGTACGATCATATTTCTGATTGAGACTCATAAGGAACGCTAATCTAAGGGGTGCATGTACAAGTATTTCAAACATTTGTGACTGAACATTCGTTGGTGTCACTGGTCATACCATATAGGTTTTTGTAGTTGCCTCTGTTACTAAATCAATCAGTTCAACACCAAGGAACCGAAAGACGCAACTGAACATATCTTCTGTGGTAAATTCCGATCCAGTGCGAACGGTTTTAAAAGTGATTAAGAATTCTTCCTGTGTGGTATCGAGTCATTGACGTTCAACTTGGTGTTATTTTTCTGTAGTCGAGTTAAAGCCGTTACGACCAAAGTGGTTTTTAATCATGATTACTGGAACGAACGTTAATCTTCGACCGGATGTACAACTCCGCTTACATCAAATCTAGTGTTAAAATGAGGAATAATTCTGAAATATTGGAACCTGAGCCTACCTGATGAGTGACAAGAAGGATATATCCGGTAACGAGGTTTCAAAAAGCTTTCATAAATCTTATAGATGGTGTACAGTTTTGAATAAAAGAACATATTGATGAGAAAATGGGAGGACCACTAAAATCTTAATATAGAATATCATTATAAAACAGAATTTATGATGCGTAAAATATAAGCCTGGAACTTTTGTCTCGGTAGGCATCAGGCACCCTGCGAGGATTGGCGGTGTGTTTGATGACTATCAAAATTACGCTGAGTAGTGGTGGGTATGAGTGTTAACACGCGCACTTGTGGCTAGGACTGACCTTTAATCGTAACTAAAAGTTTGTTAGAGTGGTTCTATCGAGTGGACTGCTATCCAGTGCCCTAATTGGTCGGTAGTCAGGTGACCTTCCAGCGCGGTCTCCCTTGTTCTCTCCCACTGGCCAATGCGCCACGGTGCCCATTATCCGCACAATGCTCTCAGATACAAAACCTTTACAAGTGGAGTAAAACTTTCTACACCGGAGTGTTGCGTATGTGCTCGAACCAAAAACCTTCGTAATCTACATCCATATTTTTGCAGCTCACCAAATTTCATTGTTCACTGAAGCAATCATGCCTCTGGCTGAAAAGTCCTGTGGGATAATTTCCAATCATAGCTGAGACCTTTAGATGCCTAAATGGGGCTCAAAAGTTTGGACTGGTACTCTCAACTCAATTGTTCGATTGCTTTAGCTCATCAGGGACACGTCATAACTTTCGGAAATTCCTCTAGGGATCCCACAATGTGACCTTTCTTGATGTGGCTCCAAGTCTGTTTCGGAAACTTGGTTTGGTCATCCGACTAATCCACTACTCCGTTCACTCTTACCTCATACCCCGTACCAAATCGTTATTTATATCCAACTTAAGCTTACAAGACTCGGCAGTCTTCAGTACTCGAACATTATCAGGTACGTAATTCTATCTGCTGTTGTTTCGTGTGCGCAAAGTGGGTTTATACAGTTTGTACAAAGTGAGTCACGATCGTTAGGTTCGGCCGAGATCAGAGGCATCAAGGTAAACTGCTTCTGGCCAATTTGAGCAGAAGCCGAGATGATCGTCTTTATTCATGGGCGGAACAATTGACGTCTTCAGACACATCCGGTTCAACCATAATACTTGGATGGAAATGGTACTTAAGAAAGCAGGTGAACTTGTGATTTGGCGAAAACTCCTAACAGCCATCTCGATGTAGAGGTATATTCTGCATAGGCCTATTGAGGTAAAATACCAGAACTCATATGAAGTGAGACTTCACTCCTATTTTTCTCGCAAGCGAATAAATCATGCACTAGTTGGTTACTTTGCTTAAAGTTTCTATCCCCTCAGAATGCTATTAGCTGAAAACTGAAGCTTCGGTACCAAGAAAGCCAATGAACGTGCGAATCAGCTGATCCATTGGACACTGACTCGTACAGGCGTCTCATGTGCAGCCGAAAACGGGCTGTTTATGAAGCTCACGGGGAAGTTCTAGGCGGGCCAAAAAATGATGCTAAGAATAGGATTGACCTGTCAAGGGCAAGTGGCGAGCAACAAATTAAATCTGTCTCAACAAAAACGGTTATTCCATAGGAAGTTGTGTACTCCAGTTACGTTTGGGGCGGTTTCTTCTATCAGTCTTCTACTCAAACAGGTAACCGTTAACTCAGAGTGAATCCAGATAATATCATTACGTTTGAAAGACAGCAATGTTCCGCATCCAACCGGTAGGAGAATGAACAGCGCCATGACGGAATATCTTACAAGCCACCTAGAATCTTGACATTAGAGTTCGGCAACACCTTTGTGATCTCAGGAAAGACAGTGCCGTGATAGTACTGAATCCAGTTTTATTGCCCAGAAAGTGGCTGGTATCCCCGGTAATTTTTAGGATGAATTTGTGGAGTTACCGAACGATGTCCCATACATAAATTACTCCGAGTCAAGGGATAATCCTGTTATGTTATGTTAGAAACACGCTCCAAATGCACTTCCCAGCTACGCTGTGATTATCCTCTAGGTGCCGGTGGCATCAAAATATAAATAAGATATTTCTAGAGCGTTGAGACTGATTATAGGCTGGCCCCACCAAAAAGAGAACGAAAAATATAAATAAATAAACAATTTCCACATACCCATTCATTACCTATACTCCAGAATGTATCGCGTCTGAAAAAGTACTTCGCGCCTCAAAAGATTTTCTTTTTCCTGACCCCGTCCAAAAGGACAGTGTGACTGCGTACGGCACTTGCAAGTGTCAGGCTAATCCTTTAACTGTGGTACGAATAACGCAGCTAATCCACGCGATAAGTGGGTGTCATTCTAGTCGGCCGTTGACTCACATCGAATTCTTCTGCCATTTGCAGTTATCACAGGACAGTATGGTTTTACTGATGTCCTGTGCTTGCATCAAAGAATACTGTGTACTACTCCGAGAGAAAACTGGTCCGACAACGACAATGGAGTCCATCAGGTATCCTACGAGAAAGCAACACCACCTGGTGCATTGCTACCTGGCGAGAGCTAGCCTCCGGACAACGTAACCAAACCACAGGGCGCACCTTAGACAGCACTGTTCAAAAACCTTGTTTGCGGACGTCTCTTACACGAAACAGTCAAGTATCACAACAGTCAATGAGGCTGCTTGGACTACATTTATGCAAGCTGATTTCTCCTTCATTGGTTCTGGGTAGACTGCATAAGTGTATCTTGTCGTGCGCATACGAAAGACACTTTCTTCGTTAGCCTGTTCTTTAAGTGGAATGTTAAAACCCTAATTGCGTTCGATTTCATCGGTTTGTATGAAGTGGGCTCATTCTTGAGTACGTGCTTGCATGAGGAGGAGTTTGCTACCGATTTTAATTTTATCCCAATGAGTCATTGACTGTAGATGACTCGATGAAGAACACTGTGTACATCTGCTTTTGCTCAGTAGAACAATGCCGTCCGTACGTTCGAGGTCTGTAATCCAAATTTCTGGGCTCACATGGGAGTCAGAGTATTCCTCCAGTAATTATTGCACCGCTAACTCTACTGAGTAAAATTGACAATAATGGATGTCCTCGTCTAGCACCAGAGACGAAATCAAAATCAGGATTCACCCCGCCACGAACTCCAGCCTGCTACTCGGTTGACAAATAAAAGGATTTGATGAGAACACTAAGTTTGGTGGGTAGGTTGTCAGTAAAGATGTTACTCCTGTCATATCGAAGCTCTTTTTTCAAGATTGCAAATCGTTTATCTTACGAGTCTGGCCGTACTAGTTATTTTTGATTTCATTTTTTAGTGTTACACACACATAAAAGATAAATATTCACGATGAATGTGGGTTGGAACACAGGTGGGAGGAAGTAAAGGGATACATACTTCATAAGCAATTGCAGTGAAGATGTAAATACGGAATTTTTATTGCGAATGGCGGTTTGAACTGATGTGCAGCTTAAATGGTGCATGGTGAGAGTTCTGGAATGAAACCCAAAATGAAGACAACCATAGTCAACCTACGCTATGAGAAGAACTAGACTTTAACTCAGTGTGTATTGTTGGTAGTAACAGAATTCACAATGTAATATTGAATGGAAGCAACAGCATTCATTGAGTGATAATGTTTCGGGGTTTTTAATGCACGTAATAGGCACTAAACTGAATGTTGGAAAAGTCGTTCATGGTTTTATTGTGGAAAATAAGAAGCTCAGATAAGTTATTATTCACCTCGAGATCTGACCCGTTCCCAAGTTGTGGGTCGCATAACCAACAGCAGTGTTGCGCAACCGATGTAAAGATGCCAATATCCCTCGGGCTTGTTAGGATTTATGAAAGCAAATATGAGACACAAATGAATATGCGTTTAGTGACAAAAGTGACTTCGCAAACGACAGACTAGTCAGAAAAGACGTAGAAAAACGTACTCATCTTCATCAGATAACAAGATGAAAACAGGAGTCATACGTTGGCGAAAACTTGTCCGATTGTAATATCTGGATGTAGCACGGGGTTTTGATTACTATTTTTGAATCCAAGTGACATTTTGTTAGAGAAATAAGAAAAGTAAGATTGCTGCAAGACCTCGTCTGATGGAAAGTTTTTTCATAATAGATACTAAGAGAACGAAGGGATAGTTCCGTCGAAACAACATTCGTGATCGTGGTATGGAGACGGTGAAGAAACGGTTACGCATAGTTTAAAGGCGGTTGTTTCGCGAAACGACGGATACCTTAATGTAAACAACGAAAGAAAAAATATTGGACCGGTTTTCAACAGACATGGCCGCGCGAAGGTCGACTTCGGGCTTAGGCGGTTGGATAAAGGGCATGTCTTGAAAAGCATCCCCTTCAGGCCCTCGTGGTCTGTTTGATCTCATTCGGACACAAATCTGGATGGCTGAGAAGAATTCGAAGATGACGCAGCTAAAAGGCGTGAAGTGTAATAAAGTGAACGCGTGGTTATGCAGTAGCGACAAGGATCTTGGTAAACTAATAAGATGTTGGTTGGTGGAAGTTGAGAGCAAATGAAAAGTGCAGCTTGGTATCCCAAACGCTGATCAGTATGAGTACATGTTTGTTTATTACTTTTATGGGCTTCTAGATGGAAGGCAATATTTGTCAAAAGAAAAGTACATGGCCAGTCATTCAGGGCTCTTAGGTTTGTGAAATTCCATAGTTTGGTCTCATTCAATTTATTGAAACGAAGAGCGAAGTAGGCTGTACTAGGAGAACAACAACGACAACGTAGTTGGCGACGAGTGGAATCAATTCAAGGACATTACAACGAGTAACAGTACTAGTAACATGTTTGGGCGTGTTATTGATACTCAGCGTCAATGCGTAAGCGAGGGAAATCCAGGAAACACATGAGGATGAGGTAGTCTAGATTCCTGAAAAATGCAGGTATGTGGTACCTGATCGATGGCTTGTCGCATTTCAGGACTCACTCAATCTCTATTCGAGTTGCCGTCGTTTGGACACTTGATAAGTACTACATAACTACATTCGGTTGTCCTAATTTGGCCCTTGAGTACGTACGCGTGTTCACTGTAAGGTAATTTCGCGCCTAAGACAATTTTGCCCACCATTTGCTGCCCACACAACCGAGCTGTAGATTCCATACTGAAGTTTGAAAACCAAATTAACTCTGTAGGTTCTATCTTAGTACCTCTACATTACATCCTTTCCCGATATTTAATCGCAGCCTGGATCAATTAACATCACCACCGGAAAACCACAAAGCTGAATCATCCCGCAGAGTTGCCAGGACTGGTCACGTTTCGAACTATAGTGGAATTTTCATAGCTACATGTCTAAACATAGATCAAGAAGTATTGTACTGGGAAAAACCAACCCTGATTTGTTCTCCTTTTCTAGTTTTAGCCTTTTGGTTAAACGTCGAGCAAGACGGCATCCGCTGTACCTCCATTAAAAGCGTAAAATTATAGTATCAAAAAACGGTCCGGAAAATATCTCTGTACGAGTCATGTTGTAGCCACATGTTTCAGTGCCGAGATCGCTACCGTTTATGTCAACTTAGGGCCATTTCACAAGGTTATGTGAATTTGGGAAACCAAACTGTATGGAAGATCTAAGGGTCTAAAGAATGGACTACTGCGCCTCTGAACATACAACGTAGACAAAAAATGGACCGTCAGACCAGAGCAAGATAAACGGCAGCATAGAAAACGGGAAAGACTACGAAAAGGCTGGAAGTACCCTTCTTTAATAATGGAAATCATTTTATATTGGATCCGACATTGTCCTTATGATCGCTCATGTTGTAACTGTCCCTTTCAGATCAGTTGACTCACACCCTTGTTCTATTCAAGTCTGATGAAATTATCACTGACGAAGGTCTGGTTAAATGCTGATCGCTGTGAAAGTCCCGATTGCTTCGTGATGTCAGCATCACTCTCCACAAAGTGTACTTAGGTAACTGTAGACCTGAGCTTGTCTCCGAGTATCGCTCGTTGTCGTTCGTAATTTTATTTGCTCCCAGGTAGTATCTTAAAACGAATCTGACCTTTTCGGAGCTCTACGCGGAACTCTAGGGTCAGGAATGGAGTTTCGGTGCCGAGAACAGTTATAAAACTTGTACTTGATTTACGACACATCGTATCTTCTGCAGGCGAATGATCACGTGCCATTAGCTTTCACTTTTCACGTTTATTCACCATGGTTCTTAATCAGCCACAATATGTTATACTGAACTCAGAAAGTAGGGCCTACTAGTGTAACGATGCATACTACAGATGAAGCATGCAAATAATCTATTGTTCGGTGCTCCACTCCCGTAGCTGGCGGAAGGTAAGTGTTACTATGAAAATTATAGGATCGTTTTGCAGCTTTTGTTTATATTTGTTTAATAGTCAAAAGCCGTCCATGAAAGTTCAAGAGCACGTTTGGGAATGTTTACTTTTCAAAAACTCTGTGTAGATGAGATATCTACTTTTGTGTTCAGTAGCTAGTACGCGCTTGGTTCGTGTTTTCTAATAAATGACTTCGCAGCGGGGGCTGCCCCCCTTTCACTAGTGGTGCCACCCAGTGTTTGTAACACGCACATTAGGGCACATTTATTTCCGAAAATACGTCTACGTAATCTGAAACAATGGTTCATGCGTGTGCATTAGCTGCAACAGTGAATTTATACCATTAAACAATGTGGGACTATCGGTATCTTGCTAAAATGTTTAGCTGGCCGCGAAAACTGAGCGTAAATTTTTCCATCAAATGCCATTTGGTACTTTATGGCAACTAATTAAGGATGATGATAAAATACATGAAAGCATGCATGCGCACACACGGTTTATTTTTGTTTGAACCACAGTTGCTTCTGTGACACTGGATCAATCCGTGTACGATTGTGTTTGCATTGGCAAAATGAGTCCTGCAGTCTGGATACAGCGATGGACATTTGCAAGCACAAAGTATCCAAAAGTCGTCGCCAAACTCATGGTCAGCCTGTAGTCTGCCAACTGATGAATAAAGCATTTGCTGGAGTAATCTGTACAGCTCCTGGTGTTTCCTGTTCAGTGTAAACCAATCGCAGTCACGATAACGAAGCAGTTCTAGGGAGTCAAGTTATACATTTTTCTTCGTCTTACTGTCATCAGGAATACAGAGCTTCAGGTCTATGTTCCATCCGTTTTCTTTAAAAAGTGATTTATCTAATGTTGTGCGTCTTTTTAACGTGATCAGCTTCATAAGTTATTGAATGTAAGCAGTTGTATGGAAGGTACGAACCCAAAGTGAGTCGGCTATTTAAAATGGAAGGAAATTAGCCAGCGGTCCAATAGATGCAGATCGAACGAAGCAATATATGGGGATGGGGTAACTGGACTGGCGACATGAAAATACATTTAAATAGTAGATACATTATATATGGTGTTTCTCAATAGTAGTAGGAACATTGGGACCTCGCGCAGGCTGGTAACCAAACAAACAGTTTGTGTAACTGGAAATCCCACTGCAGGCCAGCGCGCTGATGTAATAAGATCGGCAGACAACCTCAAAGGAATCTGTTTACAGCCCTAAAGCTGCTTAGGCATGGCAACATCATAATTAGTGCTAGAAGTGTAATCCGTGTTGTCTTTAGCACTAAGCACCACTGTTGAATGGAGAATACTTTTAAATCCTGTTTGTCGGATGGTGCTATGCCAAATATGACGTCGGTCTCTACTTCCACATGTGGCTACTGAGGTTCCCTTCTAACTAAACTGCTTGATGGTAATGGTCAACCCCAGAGTTGCGCAAACAGATGAAAAATGTTGAAAATTATCGTCTGACGATTAAATTTAAGTGCTCCCTGTTTCTTCTCCCAGGTTCCCGAATCTAAGCCATCTGGAGGATGAAAATCTCCGATCATGGAATATCGTCACTTGCCAGTAACGCTTCCCATAGCTACGTGTAAAAATTGCTTCATCCTTCTAATGATAGGATAATGTGAACGCACAAGCACTCGCAAATGTAACAGAGTGCTCCCCAAAGAGTAGCATCCGGATCATCATCATGCTTGGATGGAATAAGTTTGGATCAGAAACGAATAATAATAATAGTAATAATAACAGTCGAAGCAAAACTCGGAGTTCCCGCCAACCTTATGATACTTGTTCAGAATAAAGTGTAGCTATGCTTATATGTACGGGGTTCTTAATGATATTTCAGCGTTTTCCTATTAAAAACCCCAATAATGATACTATAAGCTTGAGTGCCTTGGTGACAGATGATGCCCACCGTCGAAGCTTATCACTCCTCTCCTTATCTAGTCGATGTTTATCAGCTTCCAAACTATCTAGCTTCCAAACTCCTCTTGAGCAAGACACCCTCCATTTGATCGAAGTTCTGCAGGCTAGTTCGTCTCCGGATGTCTGGGATGTGGATATGGATGGGTATGAAGTAATCCATTCTGACTTTTTGGTATCTTAGTCTGAAAGGCAAAAGGAACAAATACTCCCTTCAACATGACCCTAAAGGTCATCAAGGCAATCAGACTGCCTATAGGGGCGGTTGACAGTAGTCCACAGCAGTCAAACCTCAGAGCGCCTGTACATAGTAAGAAGCCGCAGATGGTTAGCGCAGTCGAATGTGATGCTGCGCGCAGTCCCTTAGTGCCTATATAACTCCGAGGAAATAAGTTCAGCACGCCAAAACATCGACACTGATGTCTCTAAATTCCCCTCATTTTCAGCGTACTATCGCATGTCACTCAGTAGAGCGCTAGGAGTGTTACCGGGAGTCACCCATTGCCACACAATCAGCGTGGTAATTGGCAACATGGCGGTAGCAAATTAACCCTGGGAGTAATGACGTCATCCATAGAATGTCAGTATCAGGCAGATGATGAAGCAGACTTATCTTGGTTTCAGGTTACGCTTAGTTAGTGGAACGAAAAGTGCGCTGATAATTCACAGGCTCATCCCACTGAGGAAGTTGTATTGGCATGTTGCGCAAGTCCACATATATAAGGCTGCTTCGAGGAGATTCAGCCTTTTCATAGTGATTCTTTTCTTTTCCAGTATCCAAATGCGTCACACCTCACGGCTCCTCACACCTGTTAAGATAACCATTCTCTTTGCTGATCTGCTGAGTGCCGGGTTCTCCCGTGTACTAAGATGGAGCCTAAGGTTTTTTTCAATTACTGGAAGGATATACTAGTCGGGCCAAGAGATCGTGCGTTCGAGACTCTACGGAGTTTCGTGCGCACTGCTGATGATTTCCAATAGGGATGAAACAGCTGTGCAGTGCTCCTCGGCTTTTCAGCATAGATTTGCTTCATTTACAGGAAGAAATCTCCACAACCACTGGTGGGTTGCGTCCCGAGGTCTCCAGCCATGGAGGTGCCGACTGTCGATCAGACTCAGTCTCCTGGTTAGAGCCAGGTCATAAGCTGTTCACTTCTCGGTTGCTTCCAATCACAGCACGGTCGGGCCCTCTGACAAGCGTAGTAGCTATTTTAAGCAGCATAACCTAACTTCATCAATCGCGAGAAATTTCATTCTTTGAAGACTATCTGGCGTACTTCAGCATTACAAGTCCGGTGTTCCCACCAAACTTGACCAGTGCTTCGAAGACACCGATGGTCAAACATCTTTTGTATGACCTCTGCACGCATGGGCCACGTTTTTAATTCATGAAACAGTATGGATCGCACAGCTGCGGCGTAAGGTCTACCCTTGACTACAAACTGACGTCACGTTGGCGCCATTGATGTCGGAGGTTGGTAAAAGCTGCCCTGATCTTTCCGATTCGAGGAGTGATCTCATCGCCAGCCAGTCCACCGGATGCCACAAAGGCGTCCTATAAGCAAATTTATCTACCAAGTCGATTGACTAGTTTTGAAGCATGAGGTTTGGATTTGATCCTACTCGGCCTTGTGGCAGCACTTTAGAATTTGCAGGTATCAAGTGCATTCCAAACCGCACGGCAAAATTATTTGGTTTATCTGAGAAGTTTTACATTTTCGGAGGATCTGAACCAGCAACAGCTATTTCGTCCGCATATTAAATGTCAACAATTGAACGTCTCGGGAGTATTTTGATATCCAGGTTTCAAAGGCCGGGAGAGAAATTTCAAGCAGAAGATTAATAACAAAGTTGGGGGAAAGGCGAGAGGGGATTGCCTTGTTTTACACCGCTGAAAGTAACAAAATCGGATGGAAGCTTACTCATTCGTCTTCGCACTCATAGTAGTTTACATAAGGTAATCGATTCAAATTTAGAAGCACCTCTGATCACCAATCCTCACCAAATTTCTGACAATCGACAGAATCAAAAGCAGTCTTTATGTCAATAAAAACAATTAGCGTTAAACGTTTGAAGAAATTTATGACAAACACAGAATCAAAAGCAGTCTTTATGTCAATAAAAACAATTAGCGTTAAACGTTTGAAGGAGTGGCACCTCTCGAGAACTTATCTCAAAGACATTGTCAATGCATCCTCGGCTAGGGCAAAACCCAACTTGACACTCACGAGCTTGCTGCCCCTGATAATCGATCATTCTACGCAAACGGATACCAGATAGCACCTTAAATGCCACTATGGGTTTCGCATGACTAGCTTGTGCAGTTTTTGAAGACTGGTGCTGTGGACAACAGTCTCCTTAGTACCTTCTTATTACCGTGAACCCTGGTTTGGATAGCCGGTTGATAGCCTGGTGCGCTTGGTCAAAACAGAAAAAGTCAAAGAACGCGCGAACCGGCTGGTCTATTGATCACTATCACGTACAAGCGGGTCAAGAAAGTGACGCCAAGAGTACAACTCATCAGTCAAGGACGAGTGAAGAACAACTAAGTAAATCTGTCTCACCGAAAACGGTTATTTCATTAGATGTTATATAGTCCCGTTACGTTCGGAGCTGGTTCTCCTAATGGGGGTCACAGTCGGAAATCTGCCGTAGAATTCTTTTCGTGTTCCAAATATTCCGTAGCAGGGACGTCAGGCTGTTCACCAGGGCTTCACCACTTTCTTTGAACTGTCCGATGCAGACAATGCAGTGTTCATTTTGTCGCGTCGGATGACTTAAACCAGACTATTCGAACAGCTGATGACATAGCTTCCTTGACTCGCATCCGTTCAATCTTCAGAATCATCAGTTAGGCTGAATTTTCAGTAATTTTCAAGCCAAGCAGGAAGTAACGCATAACTGTCTGACTTATTAAGCCCACTCACATAACAGGTAGTGTCTTAACGTGATCAACATTATTCAACCATATTGCATAATGCACCAGTGGCGATGATGAACCGTTGGGCGATCGGAGTGTGCAGATTCTTTCAAGAAAGAAATCAGCTACCCTGGTTTCATAAGTATAACTATGCTGGGTGGCTGAATGGAACATCTTACTGCCTTCATATAGCCATCGCAGGAGATGGTATAACTTAACTTCTGGCTAGAAATACGACTCCAAGCAGAAAGAGGACTCTCTGATACTAGTTGGGCTGCTCACCGCTGACCTTTCTGGCATGGTTGAAACTTGGGGAATTTAGTGAAGCTTGATGAGACGGTAGTTGATCTGTTCGCTGAGCTTGGCAATTGGCTTGCGAACGTTTCCACCCCAGTTGAGGATACATCGTGAGCGGGCAGTTGCGTAGGTGCTTCCTCCGTGCCTAGCTGCGTTTAAATAGTTTTTGAAGAGTATCTAATATCCTGTCATGTGATTGGTTAATTGGTATATACCTTGTAGTGGAGCTAAGGTCACAGATGATCAGTAATATCCTTTCTGTCAATGGGGTTCCTATAGTATCTCAAAAAATGTGTGATGTCAACAAACCTCCGAAAGAACATCAAA
>NW_008752108.1:305218-318929 GCF_000715545.1 Opisthorchis viverrini
ATATATATTTTATTGCTCTCGTTTTCTCCCAGCAGAGCAAGGCAACAGTAGCTGGTCCTGCACAAAGATGAACGATTTATATTGGGATGCTAGATGCTCAACCCCATCAGCTGCAACATTTTTTCGAATCACTAGACCGATGCCCGAAGCCTGGCACCTATACTGCTATATAGTGCTTGCATCTGCGAAATCCCAACAGAGGTGGAGGGCACAGAATTTGAGTTTCCTTTCTGATTGACCTCCCCAGCAATGCAGGTCCCTGGGCGTGATGGGAGGCCAACCTCGGACTGCATGATTCTACTGCTTTTCAAGGCATGCCTCAACAGTGTCGTCAATTTCGAAATGTCAAATGGACTCATTCCAAACTACTTGCGATACCTTAGTAGATGAACGAGCATCGCCCGACGTGACGCTGGCCATTCGGACGCACGTCAGTTTTTTTGCACTGAGGTAAGTTATTACGATATTGTTAGCGTTCTACTAAAATTTTTAGACATCATGTGAATAGTGTACGTTCCATAGGCGATGAAGGGCTGTGATCGTTGCACACCTGCGTTCGAATCGGGCTTGTTCCCCGATTAAAGTGTGAAGTCAATACCTGTTCATGTATGTGCTGGCAAGTGTACGCTCCCTTCTTTGTAACGTTGTTGTTGGCCATTGTGATCTATTGCGATTTCTCGATATATGAAGACTTCAAGTTTTTGCGTACAACTACTTTGGTGCCGCTTGATTACAACGCTCTGTTTGTGTTGTGACTGTGTGCTGGACAATGAAGGCCACCTTGTCGCGGTTTAGCGAAACAGGTGCATCCAACTGAATTAGCAGTTAAATAGAAATATTCCCTTGGTAAAGACCGGGCAACAGTGAAAGTTTATCAGTGCTACCACCGAGCTTCCCGGCCATATTTGCCAAAAGCTGCCTTGGAAACTGTAGCAATTATAACATTGATATGCGTGCACGATCACGCGTATTATTCAGCACTTAAGTATAACGTGTGGAACCAAACTCAATAGTGTACACCATAAGTACTGTTACTCGTGGGTGAGAGCTGTTGGACCACGTCTGCAGTTTTTATTTTTGCCGGACTAGTCGTTTAAGTCTGGAAAATCGAACTAATTTCTTCACGCTTGAGGCGGTCGCAGATGCTATTGATTCATTTAACGAAAACTGGTGCAACTTAAAATATTCGGCTGACCGTTTGGGAAGATGGAACAATCTTTAACAAGTTGCCCTATTTCATTACCGTGCAGTCGGTAAGAAAATTTCCCAATATTAGTTTTCTTGTGGTGGACTCGAAGAACAGCAGACAGCTAGCAATCGGCCAAGGCTTGCGTGTAACTCACCGCCCATTGCAACTACAAGGTTGCTGGAAAAAGACTGGGCAAAATGAGTCGGATCCAATGTTGATTAAAACGGTCAGCGTAGGCCCTTGATAAGTCAAAATCGACAATCAGACAAAATCAATCAACAACAAACCTAAAATTGAAGATCCTCAATTGAAACAGAATCAACATACATCTCGGGTTCATCACTACCTCTGCCATGCACCTCGAAAACGGTTGATCCTTCAAAATCAGTGACAAAGTTCCCCAAGTTTAGGACTTTTTCTCAGACTTCTTAGTGTTTTTAAGATCGTGTTATTGTATAGTGATGGTGAAACTAGAGGCCTTAAAAGCACCTCTGTTTGAATCCTACATATAACTCCATGGAGTTATGCGCTCTGGCAGCTGAACAAAGCAGGTGATCCCCGAGCACCGAATTTTTATATCCATGATTGAAATCCGATAAGGTTATTCATAACGCCGTAAAGAGAAATAGGCAAATGCCTGGACTCACACAACCAACAAGGACGATTTTCATATTTTAATATAAAATGGGCAGCCCAAAACCGTTCAGATTTTCATGTATGCGCCTGCCGTGAACAGAAGGACCAAAGTAGACACCTTAAGCGTCCGACTATTTCCAGAGCAGTACAGTTGATGCGGCTTTAACTTGTTGGAGCGTACGAGGTTTTGCACAGTTTCGATGAGTATGTGTTAGCCGAAACTCGGCCCCAAAACAGCTGGTAGTTAGGTGGTGTTACGGTCAAGAAGCCTAACCTGCACGGGATTGGTCGGAAGATCGGGCCGCTTAAAAGTCCAGCATTAGAGCGAGCTCTGTCGGAAAGTGTGGGCGCAACAGCCAACCATGATTCACTATCCGCCCACAGCCAGTTGTTTTTCATTGTGCTCTTACGGCTGCGAAACACGACGCACTAGCAGGGACTTTTGCATAAAACTGCAAGCATTTTTACGGAGAAACATATTGCTACTTCCTACCTGTCGTACGATGTCAATGATATCATTGTTAGAATACAATCAGCAACCAAAAATGAACAGACAGTTATTCTAGCCATTTCCTTTCTTTCCGATCAGTTAGTTTATTGATAACCCAAGTTTTTGTTGTTCAGAACCTACCATTAAATCTTTTCCACGTACTTTGATAAAAATTCCTAAGCCTTTGTGTGGTGACTATGTAGCTTTTATCTGATGAGGCATTCCAAGGACAAACTGAGAGTTTTGTGAAGAGTTCTATTGGGCTCATCGTGACTGCAATACGTGCAGACCAGGTGGAGTATAAACTAATCAAAAGGATTCACGAATTCCTGGTCTGTGACACCATATAAATGACTTGTACTTCGTATGCACAGATCCAGGTGAGCTTGAGATAGCTCACAAGGCGTGAACTCACTTATCGGAAAGTCCACGGTTCGAACGCAAAGCCAGCATCTCAACTGCTCCTATGTAGGCTTGGGCAACCTGATAGTACATCAGTTCTCGTGATTCCTTCGTGGGACTATGGTAGCTAGGTGTCGGGAAGGTGCACGATTATCTTCATTCTCTTTGCAGATCTTGATCCGATACGTGAACTCCATAAACGAACCCATAGTGCCAACAGTCATTTAAACCTTAAGCAATGTTGGAGATAACGCTGACTGATTACTGTCTATAGCCCCTGCAAATCTTCGTGAAATAATAAACAACTAAATTAAATGGAAAACAAAACCGCTACTCTACCTATCTCTCTGCTCGCTATATATAACAACATAAGCAATAATCATTACTGTCAATCTTTGAAGCTAACAACACGTTCATGGTGCACTGATACAAGTCACGGAAATGTCAAATCAATTGGTTGAACTAAATTCGAATAACAGAAACATATCGTGTCCGATAAACAAAAGGCAAACACAATTAAAATTTACATCAATGTGATCCACAAATAACTTTCCGCGTTTGCCGCACGCACTGTTGGTTTTACCTTCTGTAGTCGAAGAATAACCCTGTTGCCTTTCCGCTCGCTTCGTTGTACTAACTCCTGAATTTTGTCCTTCATTTTCTGTGTTTGATAGACCCAGACTGGTATTTTGAGTGAGATATGAGGGTTATGGAGCAGCCGAAATGCAATCAAACAGAAATACTTCGGAGCATGAAGTGGAGACAAAGTAAAAACAAGGTTCAAGTGGGTGCTGTTAGATATTTATAAAAGGCACTTGAAATAAATGATACGAAGTGGAATATGCGGTTGGTATGATGCAAAACATAGTCTTCCGGATGAATTCCACGTTTAGGTGGTTGACAGGCATCACCACAAAAATTTTGGATTTTCACGCTGGGCGATATAATCCGCCAGATTGAATACCGCGATTTCCGATTCATTCACTAACGAAACAGAGATAAGAGATACAAAAAGTGGGTGAATCTGGATGCCCAAATTACTCACACTTATCTGTCATTGAATTGTGCTCCTGGGTAGGCCACACGGACTATGTTTAATAAACGACATCATTTGGCGTCATACAACCCAGTGCTAGACAGGAGCATGGCAAGACAGTCGGGTTAGCAACGCTCCGTTCGGTTTATGGCGAGGTGCGCTGAAGAAACATAAGCAGGTGGAGGTGGAATAGTTTGTCACACCCGATCTGTCCAAATTACCCCAAAAAATCTCATTCTGAGGGGACGCCACAAAGAAATAAGGCTAGCAGTGCAAAACAATTAACAACCGAAGGAAATATGCTTCCTCGAAATCATCTTAACTTTGGGCATTACTCACTTAGGGAGTGATTTGAAAAATTGTGACGAAGGCGCCTCACTATTCCGTTGCAGAGGCAGTATTAATCGGGCCCATAAATGGTCGAATGGCGGCAAAAACTTCGGCGAAGATGTCTTTTTGGTCCAATGACCACAGAAACTTCGTAGTTCTTGCACATTTTCGTTAAAAAACAGTAACCATTCGAAACAAACCGAAAATTTCGGATTTAACAACCAAAATTCACTTGCATCTCTTCAAATGAACCTGTCGCACAAAGGCATTTTTACGGTTGTGCCGATAATCAAGATATCGAAGTATTTTCCTGTATGTCAGTGAACAACCCATTATAGGGCTCATCAGGTAAGCGTAGTCCCCAAATCCTAAAGAACCTTGCCAATAGGATTTCAGGATGGGTCTCCCGTTAACATCAAGTTAATTTGTAAACAAGTGCCTACCGCAACATATGTACAATTCGGTGTCTAAGTAAGCGAACAGAGGGATGGGAATTTGTGGACTAGACCCACCCGATGAGTCCCGAAATTGACGAGAGCGATTGTGAACAGTTCATACTTTTCATCAACCTTATAAGTAGTATTCAGATCCCTTCTTTGTTTTTTAATGGTTACTCGAAAACGCAACGTAGGTGGGGTGTGGTTAAATGACGATGAAACAACCAGAAAATAAGGATGAGATCATGGGGATGAGACTAACAGATAAGCACAAAATATGCTCAATCAACCCTGAATTGTGAGTAGAATAGGATCGCACTGCTGTCAAATAACGCACAATATGATCATTTTGTGGGGGTGATCACTCAAGGAACCCACGACAACCGCGGTTGCTACATGTTTTGTGGTACGTAACCACCAACGAACCATGAAATAGTATTTGTTGATACCACATGTTTCAAAGATAGACTTTCGCCAAACCAATGGCACCGTTCACTAGAGCATTCTCCCCGGGTAGGAGTTACGAAAAAAGGAAAATTTAAATGCGTTGGATATTCCTGTGACAGCACCAGGTTCAGTTAAAAGGTCACACTGGAATTGGGTAATATATTCAACCTATTATATGATATACTGAGACAAAAATGGTTTCCGACACGCTACTTCAGTCGTCAATGAACTCGTGCGGTCTTGTAGTATTTGTTTGAATGCGAAGCTGCTATTGATAAATCTTCATTAAACCATGTTATATAGATATTCCGGGGCATAGGTTTGCGGTGTATGTCTGTAGCCATTTTGATTGTTTAAACTGACCAGAGCGTCTGGATTTTAACCGTAAGGCGGAAAGCCAACATTCGACTGAGGGTTCATCGAATTGGTGTTCGTAATATGCCATCAGAAGTTAGGGACAGTTACAGCAAATAGGTCGCTTGACGCGATGCACTCCGGCAGGTTGAGAACAAAGAATCAACCTTGAAAACAAAAGTGTTCGTTATTATTGTAATCACAATCGGAACTATTCTTCATGGTTTCCAATTTTGCATAGTTATATTCCAAGTGATAGTCACAAATTTCCATACGTCCATGCTCTACTAATGTAACGGTGAATACTGCTGATGAGGCATCCGAGAAACATATGGTTTCTCGTAAATCCGCCTTGATCTAATGGAAGGTGGGATTTATTACAGAATTTGTGGAATGACTATGTAGCATCCGTTACATTTGCTTGGTAGTCAATGAATATATAGGAAAGTTCAAGAAGGCAGCTTCATTTGAGGCCCGCTTGGTTGATTGGTACCTCGGAAATGTCTATGAACTAGATAACTCTGTGGACTTTTACACGGCTTTTCAACTTACCAATACCCAAAGAGCTGAGAGTTTGATTCGATCGTTGTACCGGTTCCGTTTTTAGATCAATCAGTAAGTCTCCAGACTGTGGGGGAATCACCGTTTTTATCAATAAGCAAATTGGCCAACCTTGGCTTTATGTGCCTGGTGACGAATTTTCAATGCATCTGAGACAATGGGAACAGATGAGGACAGTCAATCAGACAAGTCATTAACGAATAAAGTGTGATTTCGCGAAAAACCTAGCCCATTATACCCAACAGCTGCATACTTCGGTCGTTGGCGATTCACTCATCGCCCTCCGGCCAGAATAAAGTGCTCAACCAATGAACTGGGTCTTCAATCCATTAGTAATTCTGCTGGTTGTGAGACGGATGACCGTATTCTGACATCTATCGACATCGATTTCGTCGGAAAAGTGAGCATCGGCTGTGGCAGTGGACTAGACAATGCTTTGGCCCATGAGCTAGAAAACCAGATCATTTGTAATCTCTCTCAATGGGTGTGTCAACCCTATCTCTAGGACTTCTTTACAGTTCTTTCGGGAATAAAAGACCAAAGTATTTGGACCTCCTAGTTCCGGCTAATTTACACATAATCTCTGTTCAACTCAATGGGGTTGACGAACATGTCCATGACACGCAGGTACTCGTGTGCAATAAACAAAGCAATCTCTGTACTTAAGACTCCATACAGCTGCACTCATAAAATCACATAAAAGCAAAGGTATCTGGTGGGATTAGTGGGGCATTGGAGTACGAATTCTGGTTAGCCGTGAATCATAACAAGAATCCGGTTCGAGTATATGATATCTCAGACTTAGATGTGTACCACATTAGTCGCAGTACAGATTATAGCACAATGACTTGACCACTGGAGAAACGGAGCGCTCACCCGTAGAGAAGAATTCATTTTTTGTCTAACCTGTGGTCGAGGTCATGGGGCTTTGGCTCAAAATACTCTAGTGCACAGCTGACAGTTTTCTCCCATAACGATCAAATTGTATAAACCTAGGTTTTCAACCGCAGTGAATTAAATGTTCGTGGTTCCTGCCAATCATTAGGTGTTCGTACTACGTGGATTTCACCGCCAAGTTATTCAAATCCATTAGCATTCAAGGCAGTATCCACGCTTTCCTGACCCTGAAGATGCTACTAACCTGGGAGGAACACCCCATTACCATCACACCGCTATCGCAGCAAACAACATAACATCTCCAGCCTTCCTCTCCATAGCATTTTTCGCAGCGGAAACCAGCATTTTCCGTGATGGTGAGGCCTTATATGGCACTAATTTTGTAAGATAATAATGAACGCTCGAATTTCACCAAATCTCCCACGTAACAGGAACCAATGGGTGGGACTAGTCTTATACACAGTGGCAGGGTCGGTGGACATCGAAGGACAGCATCTATTGCCTAGAGATGATCAAATTGCAAAAGTAGGTATGCACACAGAAACCCACAAATCCATTGCATGACGGAAAAGATATCACATCAACCGCAAAATTTGGCGGTGAGAAACCTACCGAATGTGAAATTTTTGAAAGCAGGAGGTACTGCAGAGGATCCGTGAATCGCTGTTAGTAAAGAAAGAGTTTTACCTGGAAACAGATATCTGAAAACAAACCTCTTTCAATCTGGTCAAACAATTCTGAGATAGTAGCGTTGGGACTGATGTGAGGAAGTATTAGATAGCAAGTTGTCCGGAATTCAAATGAGCGAATAAGCGTCACTGGAATATTGATAATAATATCCATTTTAATTCCATACAAAATAGCACGAAGATGATTCTCGTTGGTTAAATCCAGTGCTAGTGAGAAGAAAAATAATTTACTTAAAGTCGTATCATAAAAATTTAAAACCAATCCGTAATAAAGAGACTAGGTGCCCTTCATACGGGGCTCAGCAGGTCGCACTATGAAAATGTTGATGCCTCGTAGGTTATATCTAATTTAGTCAAGTAAAACGTTTTACCAACCTTTGAGTTAGCATGCATTCAATAAGATGAACAGACTACATGAAAGCCAATAAGAGTCAATTTCTGCGTACACGCCTGGGGTTGGTGACACCTGTCCTTGGGTGGTTATGCCCCACTTAACTGCGCATTGATGATGTCACCTCGTTTGGTGACGAAACGTTAACTGCCAAGCTTGGTGAACTGGCTAAAAACCGCCTGTTTGCAAATGAAGTTCAAAAAGGTCAGTGTCGTCTGCATACTCGATATCCGAGAGCCTTATGGAGATCCAAGAATTCACGGAGGTCATCTTTGTTCTATGTACACTGCCATAGCTCACGACGAACACGAGTAAAAGGCAGCTTTCAAGTCAAGTTGTTGGAAGCAGTGTGGCTGCTCCCTAATCCGGAGGAGTGAATATGTGATCGGTCCATCCTCTTGCACCTGGCTTGGTTTTCACGGATCTGCCTGTCAGTGTTCAATCAACCTTCGAAGGATGAGGGCACAGAGCACCATGAATGCCACAACTACCAGACTAATGTCATATAGCAACACTCTTGAAGGTAAGGATGATTACTGGCGCGTTCTATTCCACAAAGGTTTTCTTTTCACTCAACATAGCACCAGTGGATTTCCTTCAGTGGTTAACCAGAGAATCTCCACCATCTTTAAAGATAGCTGAATATCTCTTGTCCTAGTGCCCCCCTAACACATTTCCTAGACGTTGTAGAGGAAGATCTGAAATAATAAAACTTCAGAAATTTTGCTTAGTACACATACAGTTATTCTTGCTTGATGTGACAATCCAGGATGCTGTAGTCTGAAAGCGGTATCAGTGTGAATCTGAGTCAAACTCACGGACCTATTATCCTGTTAGATAGAAAACCACACAAGCGAACTCACATATGCTGATGCAAGAAAAGTTCAGAGCATTATTTGAGGATACAAAAGTACACCCGAATATTACAAGACTTATAAAACCACTGCAGTCTCTTTTGAATAATGTCTTACAAAGGTAAGTACTTCGATATGCTGAATGTCTTTCGAAATGTAAGGCGGTCTTTGGGCAATACAGTAAGTTTAAAAGTATTGTGAACAAGGGGTTTAGTCTACCGCGTATAGTGGATAGACTAGATGCAAAATCTTTCTGACTTGAACAAATTCACGATGCACGGAGAGCAGGTTGTCGTTATTCCGAAAAATTCCAGACATCTCATACTTTTCCGCCACTCATCTAAGGTCTTGATCAAACAGGCCTATCTTGAAAACGAACACCTGATTGTCCATGATACCAGAGTGCAAGGTAGCTAAAGACGGCAGCATCCATCTAAGGAGGTAACGTCACTTGGAAAGAAGGTTGTTCTTAGCGAACTACACTCATTTGCAAACAAATCTGGTTTTGCGAGAGACTCATCTGGAAACCAGCTGAATACCTCTTTAGTGATGTTTCCAGGCAGCCGAATGTGCTGCACCGGGCCGTCCAATGTTACAGTCGCTAGGATATTCGAGATATCGCGATACATGTACATTCGTAATGCACTACTCATTAGGTTTCTGAAAATTCTTCGACAGTCTGGCAAGCTCCTAACACGTCCTGAAGTCGACCTTCCATGTTGTTATTTGTTAAAGATGACTTCATGGCCGTTTCATGAAGATACTCAAGGGGTAGTGTGGAACAACCAGCCTATCACATGATTTTCCACTGGTCCCGGGCAGTACACATCGGTGAAGTTGATCCGAATGTGACTCTTTCTTGCCACCAAACAGTTCCCTCAACCCATTGACCGAGGCGCTATAGGACACTTCAAAAAAGATGAGGCATGAATATCTGCAGGTTTCTGAGAGTCATCGATGCGTCTTGGATAGAAGTTCCCCGAACAACAATGAATGGCGCATTATGGTTACGGATCTGTTATTGCTGATTTTCGGAGAAGAGACAGACAAGCCCATTGAGACCGAAAAGCAGGTCCAGGATCAAGTGATCATGGTTAACGTACAGTCACAACACACCATTTCTGCTCGGACTAGTTCCAGCCTCACTTCGCGCATTCTAAGTAAGTAAAAAAAAATCACTACCGCATTACGCCGCCTCAAATTACCTGGAGACGACTCCACCGTGCTGCAGTAACAGCGAGAAAATTGTTAAAAGCATATCAAATGGTTGTTTTTATTAAAAAGGGAATACGGATGCTGAACAGGTTAACAGTTTTGAGAACGTGAAAGGGTAGCAGAAAGATAAATAAAAACATTACCTGATGACTCCTGTTTCAGGCAAACGTGTTCCCAGATTGAAACATTGATTTCGTAACAGTACTTTACGTCAAACGCTGCTCTGCGTGCGACGATATACCTAACACAGTCTACGAAAGTTTTGGTAGATCTTCGGAATTCATCCGGTATCAGGAAAAACCAGCGCATCTTGGACCAAAGTAACCAAAGCATTAGCACTGAAAAAATATTTACTCGCTCACGATTTCGGTTTTGCTGAGCTGATAACGGATATCTCGAATGTTTTGTTACCACTTGCTACTGAGGTTAGGAAAGCAAAGTTAATTTTTAAAAGGATTTCTTAATTGAGAGCCCTGAAATTTCAAAGCTAAAAATAAGCCGTTTTTACTACCCTCCCAAATATCTGGCAAACTTCTGCTCTCAAGGTTTCGCAGTCAAGTACTTCCCGAAAGATCTTGATGTTCGTTTCGTACGAGGCCATTTTCAACAGAAAGACAGCACTGCTCAAAAACATTGGATAAATTCCTCATAAGTTCATAGACAAAAAAGATATGTTGATGACGTAGAACTATGGCTACGGACGTCAGGTGTTATGGCAAAGAAACCACATCAAAACCGTCAACCATACTGTCGTTGTTACATACAGATTGCGTGTATATAATGAAGAATAGATGCGAAGTTTAAGGACTAAAAGCATAATGCAGACCGAGTCAGAGTTGAACAGATGAGCATCGAATTGAGTTTGGGATATGTGGATACTATGGAAATCTAAGAGAACATAACCACAAAGTGTTGCAAAGTAGCGTTTATGAGAAAAATGAAGAGATTTCCGGGTGGTCATGGGGCATTCCCACCAGATATAGATGCCTAGAAGCAAAGAGACTATTTGCAAGGGTGTCTTGGGAAGCGGAACACGGGACACCAGTTCGGAAGATGTCTTGTCATGGTGGTGGCGACAAAATTAAGGCCAGGTCTCGTCAGCGGAAAGAGGGTTGAAAGTCACCAACCAGAGCGGGGGAAAGAAAAAAGCCGTAAAACTTTCCATTGAAAGTGGTCAGGGAGTAAGCGGCCCGAACCCAGACATGAAAAAAGCATTCCATGTTGAGATGACATGCAGATCAGGGGCAAGGAGGGGTGAGAAACAAATTCCGGAGAATAAATGGAAATCCAACCTTCTTGAAGCCCAAATCTGTAACTTGGTGAACATGAAAAGACCGGAAAAGACCGTTAGAAAATGATCAAAAAAGGAAACAATTAGAAGTTGGGATGGGTACAGAGCTGACGGACAGTACAGTGAAACGGCGAAGGGATAGGAAATCCTGCACAGACAAGGAAAGGTTGAACCGCGCTTTGGTAAACCCCAATTATGAATCGTAACAAGGTCAGAATTCAACGTACTAATTGTCTGCACGATGTCATCAGTTAACTGAGACACAAGATGTGAGAGCTCGGAGAAATATCCCATATCCCTGTTGAGATGCACCACAATCGCTCGAAGCAGCAAAACAAGCAGGCTGTTCGGAAGGGCTTTTAGTGCGGCCTCTACCATATGGACTTGCGCAATATGTGGACGCATGTGCATCAGTAGGATTGGCATTGAATCATACACCGATCTGCCCGCAAAATATAAGCGAATAACGTCAAAGTAAGCTTGTCGAATATTAGAGTGAGACTGACTAGTAACGCCAGTACCTTGATGATATGATACAACAATCATTCAGCTGTAACACCCTTTCGGTGCCGTGCCACCCAAAGGGAGCACGAGAGCTGGAATACTGTCAGGTTGCCCAAGCCTAGACAGGAAAAGTTGAGAGGCAGAGGTCGGGTTCGTAACACGGACCTTCCGGTCAGTAAATTCGCGCTCTACTCACTTGAGCCCTCTCACCAACTTGATGATAAACAAATAAACGGGCCGGTATCCACTTTTATCACATGCTGAGGCCGAGCGGCGGCTTTTGACAGGACTCCGTGCATCCGCTTGCTGATTGTATTCGAAGGGGTCAACACTGGCCACAAGGACTTGTATGCTGCACCATATCCGGCTCAGAACAAACCATTAGCGACTCTCCAAGAACGCGCAAGTGTCCGTTAATTTGACCACTGATTCGGGCACATATATATATATATATATAGTATACTTATATTATATGTTATATGTTTGTGCCTATGTGACCCACTGAGTTATACTGCGTAGTGTCCGTGTGACACTCCCAGTCAATGATGAGAGGTCTGACCAACAGTCTGCCGGTCCTCCATTTTTGGGGCAATGTGTTCCGCGAAATAGAATTTCCAGTCAAATACTGTCTTAATGTCAGGCTTTTGGGTCAAAGGCTCTGGTTAAGGACATTCATCATCCTCCCGTCTAAGTGAGGGCGCCCTGACAGTATCCCAGCCCGCGTACAACCATGAAATGCACACACAAATAACCTCATGCCAGCTCGGTCGTCGCGTGCGGCGCCTCACTTCGTGAATACAGCAGGGCGGGGAAGCTAAAACAGGTTAATGCTGACGCCCTGTTCATTTACATTTACATATTTTTACTTTCTCCTCTCCCCACCCCACTAATAGCTCTCTTGTAGGCCCAGAAATTAGTATTGATATCTCCATTCATCCTACATCGGTTTTGCAAGCAACATTTGCGCGTCATCCAGTGCCGCCATCCACAAATCAATATTCAGGACTTGAAGCCTAGTCTACCTAACCGCCTTTACGTTCGCAACGAGAGGCAGTTGCTGTCACACTGAATTCGCTGAGCACTGATGTGTGCTGTGTATCAGAAACAAGAACTCAAGATGCAAACAAAGTGGTGGTGATCCATAGGTTCCTGCGGCAGGATGTGAAGGAGTTGGTTTCGTCCTAAATCATAGGGTGGAAGGACCCTTGCTTGACTGCATACATGTTGACAGTCGCATCTGTGTGGTTCGTCTGGCAACGTCAGGTGAGGTCAATGCACAATTCTGCAAGGCTCTAATCGCGTTTGCTAATTTGAGACACCTATGGCGTTAAGGTGGTGTATCCCTGAAAGTAAAGGGACGTGTATATCAAACTACAGTGCGGGCTGTTTTGTAGTATGGCTGTGAGACTTGGCCTGTTCGAGCAACGGGTATTCCACAACCGCTGTCACAGGACCATACCTCGTGTGAGATGATGTCAGTGTATCCGTAAAGAGGCAATAAAAGGCGAGTTTTCGGTTGTGCAACGAGTACTTCTATTGAAGAATGTGTCCAGCACCAGAAGCTGTGTTGGTTGGGACATGTGTTGCGTATGCCGAACCATCATTTGCCGAAGAGAGTGCTGTTTTCCATGCCCAATTCAGAGTGGCAGAAGCAGAGAGGTGATCAACCCTTGACCTGGCACAGGGGTATGGAGGAGATTACGAAACGTTTGGGTGCTGTCGGTGCTACTCGCCTTCCATTGTAAAGACCTCGTGATTCCCACTGGGCCTGGTTGGAGAGTGCAAGATGGCTGCCAACCGATGTCACTAGCGTTCTTGTTGTCAGTTTCTATCCAGATTGCCCGAATGAGTGTCTGAGAGTGTAGACACCTCGGTATGATTGTAGTAAGTCCCTTCCTTGTCCACCTTTATTCCTTTCTTCACAATAAGGCTTTCAAATAAATCGTGATTGAAAACCGATGTTAGGCTGTCCACGAATATATATATAT
>NW_008752108.1:319093-336926 GCF_000715545.1 Opisthorchis viverrini
TTGAGGTGACTTCACTGATGCAATCGACAACTGCAGTTGAGCTGTTCAAGATAGTCGGGGTACTCACAGACTACACAAGTGATCCTCAAAAGTCAGATATTGGTCGTAGTCAGCACTCGCCGATAACTTCAGTTCGCGATATGAGAAGTAAAATGGTACATGAGAAAATCAAGGATAGACAGATTACAGGTGCCACACACTACGCAATTGATGCATCGCGACAAAAATCACTTCCCCGTGGAAACCTGCAACCGACTTGTACATGCTAAGCGGGCTGTACGCATTTTTGGGGAGAAGTTGACAACGGCAAAAACGCTAGTTCAAATCACTGTTCCACTTACCTTAAAACATCTATGCTTTTCAGCGGGTACAGTCATTTACATATTAGATCACGTATAAAAGATTCGGAGCTACCATCTACCAGGACACCGACAACGAAACACCACACAAAGGTCTAAACACTTCCCATTACACACAACACAAGGAAGAACTGCTGGTCGTGCATCGGATTCTTTAAGCGCGATAGTGCCCACATAATACTATAAAACATCGACAAAAGGAGAATAACGAGAAACAAAAAATAAATCTCCGACAAACTAATAGACGGAGACGGGGAGAGGAAAGGGACAAAAATAAAACTTAAGGGCGCAAACCTGGACGCACCTTTAACGTGGAAAGAAGTGTGAAATTCTTTTCAAATAAGTTCAAATAAGCTGTTTTTGGAGCAACAAATTAAAAATAGCGAGTAAGGTTCAGAGATCCAGCTGCGGATGCATGAGTGCGCAATGCGAAGTCACCTTACTCAAAAGTTGGGGTGAATTGAAAGGACTGTATCAATTGCATCACAGTCGCGACGGTTCCACCGACGAACGCAATCACCCCGATAACGATGAATATGACGTCCTTTACCACAACTTTCAGCCAGAAGTATTTTACAAGATGACGTTCGGACCACAGGTGCATAATCTCCAACACAGAAGGCAAGACGAAGGCGAGGACAGAGCTAGACCATGCGCCCACCAAGGAGATCATAAGATCTAATTTTGGTATAGTGATGACCATCAAATCTACATAATAAAAAGAAAGCAGAAATAGAATTAACACTAGAACGAACGCCGTCAAATTTTGCGATGTGCATGGGTAACAACCCTGAGTAGGTAATCCGGCTGAGATACGCAGCTGCTTTTGCTCAGCCCAAATCATTCTAGACAGATTCCCAGATTAGTATCTTAATTAGTGAGACACCGGTATAATCGTAATGACGGCAGACTGTACATCCAAATCCGGTCAAAACTGTCTGTTAAAAATACTGATCGAAAGTAACAGTGCTTGGGATCAGATTGTTAAGCCGTTTAGAGACACTAAGGTTCTAAGGATCCAAACGGGATTGTATCACGCAATCCATTGTGCAAAGCGCATATGTCTAATTCTTGTTCGGAATCTCCAGAATTTCCATGAAAATTCAAAACCACGGCCTTTCTGTTATTAGTTCGACAATGTACAAAGAGTGATCTGTTCAGACAGGAAAATTCAAGTCACTCGAGCATTCTGTTTGAGAATGTCACTCTAGGAGCCAATCAACACAGGATCATGTGCCTACAACTGGGAGAATGAGATACGTAAACGCTACACCTTGTCTGTGTGCGAGTAAACCATTCGCAACTACTAATCTGGAGGTCAAGGATTCAAATCCGTTAGTGGTTCGAGAGCTGTGCACCGCTGATGTACATCCACGACACTGGAAGGAGTTGTGGAGTTTCACAGCTCCTAAACATCGACTCATAAACGGCTCATAAACACCGACTACAAACTTAGTTTTAGGTTCACTTATGGAAAGACGTGACTGTTATGATAGTGTGGTATCCGCCAGTACAAAAATTTTGGTTACCTCCATACGCATAGCGTAAGCAATGAAACGTACCAGAACTTCGTCCAACCACCACAGATTTTGCTGGAAATCATGTTTATTTTTTACACCCTAACAGTTTGTCCTATGTAAATCTCGGTGCAGTCGTTGCAGTTAATTTTATACACACAGTCCCTAGTCCTTCCAACCGGCAAGGGATCTTTCAATTACACAAAAACTGAACGTAGCGCTTTTCCTTCCTAGAACGTTGGCTAGGTTCAACAGTCTCCGAATAACCTCCAATGTCCCTGCTTTATTTGGAGTGACTGCTGTGCCAATCCATTCCTTACTGGGTCTAGAAACCGGAGCCAATATCTTTTATAATTGACGCCAAATCAAGCTCATTGGGTATCCTGTTTCTTAAAGTCTGTTTGTAATCTCGATTTGAGCTGCCGTTTGGTCGATCTCTTCTGCGCACAGCCGTCCGACCCGACCAAATATCGATGAGAAAATACTGGTGTACACGGACTTTTGGGGTGCTGATGAATAGTTGAAGACAATTCCTGTGTCGTTTGGTTTCTGGTAGATCGTAGTTTTTAATTTCCCACTAATCTTATTTTATACAGCTCAGAAAGGGCAATGTGCCCGAGATGGACTCTATTTCCATACTAAACTTGATGTGTGAACTTAACCTATTGAGATAGTCATGGAAGCTGTTCACGTTATCTCGTTTGACTACCACATAACGTCAAAAATCAATGGTACATCCAGAATATGGTTGAGAGGCCAGATACTGATATAATCACCAATTGTGTGTGAATGGAGTTTTTGCCTTGAGCGTAAGAAACAGTAAGCAACAGAATCACCCAAAGTCACCCAAATGAAGCCCGGGTAAACTGCACTTCGTCCATATAACCATCTTTCGTAAGCATCGTGTGCACACGACCGACTGTAGCAGGATACCATATACCTGAAAATAAGAATGCCGCAAAACCTTTTACATCTAAGTACAAACCCAAATTGAGTAAACAGCTTTGACTTCTCAGTGTGCGGCTGTTTGAAAAACCGTTGTAAGATGGAATCAATACATCAGTCGGTCGATCTAACGGCACCACAAGCTCACTCCATGGTGACACAACTGTTCACAATAAGACTGCATTGTTGCACAAGCCTATTCCGTTACACTTCTCGTATTGAGAATAGTTATCCACCTGTCAGAAGACCACTCCACTGTGTCCCCGAAGTTAAGTAAACTCAAAACCTTATCAAACATCACCGAAAACAACCCCCATATAGTGCGGCGTGAATACCTCACCACCTTAGCCTCACCGCCCTTATCATTTTTATTTCGTGATAATCATCCATCCGCGCCTCGGTTTGCGTGTAAAACTGTCATGTCTGATGATTCGCCAATCTGTTGTATCTGACTGCCTACCCCGCTCTGGTGCCTAGTGCCGAAAAAAACTCACCGAAGGGAACACAACAGCTTTACTCCAAACAGGCGAGTGCGAAAATACAACGGCCTCAAGCTATTTTATTGGATGGACACGGCGCTCAATATTCGCACAATGGAATTGAATTTTCGAAAGTTATGACGTGTCTCTGATGGACTAAAGCAATCAGGCAACTGAGTTGAGAGTACCAGTGTAACGGTGATACTACTTATCGGGAGGCACGCGAGTAGTATGTGTTGTTCGTAGAATTTCGTTTTGCCTCGATTGAAAAATGGAATCCTGTTGCGGAATTCGTGGGGCCAGTTTGTAACATTTGCTTGGATTTGACCGACGAATGGGTGGAGGCAATGAATCTCTAGGAAGACTCGTTCGGGAGAAAATCTGCGTCCAGTTTTGTAACTAAGATGCAGAATAGAGTTTTGCTTCTTTGTTCAATGGTCTGTAACCGGTCAGTTGGCATTTCCGAATAAATAACTCCGCAGCGAAGGCCTTCTTCCTTTCACGAGTATAAACTTTTAAGCCCCACTTAAGCATCCCGGTGATGCTGGCGGATTATCCCACAAAACTTTTCAGCCAGAGGCACAATTGCTTCAGGGAACAATGAAACTTGGTGGGCTGCAAAAATATGAACGTAGATTAGGACGGTTTTTTGGTTTGAGCACATACGCGACAAAATGGGACATTTTGGCGTACAAAGTTTTACTCCACTGGTAAAGGTTTTGCAGCTGTGCGAATAATGGGCACCAATGGACACTGTCTGACCTTGATCCAACGCTGTCTCGCGCTATCTGGCTTCAATACAACGCTGTCACGCGCTGCATACCTGATCAGCAAAAAGCGGAGTTGAGAGTCTCAGTAGATTTCGGGTATTCATTGGTTACTTCCAAGAGTCTGACCTTCCCGATACAAAAATTGTTTTGGAGGTAACGCACCACGGCGAGTTAAGCTTTCAAATACACGGAGTATTGAATTCCGTGCTGATATTCACTTCACAAGTTTCAAAGGATTTTCAGTCGAGCTTGTGCACTGAGTGAAGTTAACCTGTGCAGAGACGCGGAGAAGCACCGTAGAACTGTTTCAACCCTGTTTTGGATCGTCAGTATTGCGCTTCACATGAACCTCATCGCACGAACCCTCCATCTACGAAGTGGTCACTCAAGAATCCAGTTTACACGTGACCGAATGATGTGGTGTCCGTGACGAAAGAATGAGTGGTGCAATATCCCAAGTGCGAACTGAAGAACAGGCACTGGTGACCAAAGGTCAAAATGTTCAAACTCCAAACTGGGAGAGACAGGGATCGAGACTCTGGAGTTTCCTGAAATGCGCACAGCTAATGACTCTCAACAAGGAGGAAACAGCTGTATAGTGCTTTTCGGATTCTCAGCACACATTGGCCTCACTCACACGACGAGATCGATCTTTAGAGATGGAACAAAAGGTCTTCAGTAGAGAGTGACTTCACTCGCAGGACGAAATTCTGAGAGAAAACTTCCAAACCTCTCTATGCCTTCAACAATTTCACGGCATTCATTAAAGGTGATGGGGCGAAATGAGTTTCCAAATGTTGTAACTCATCATCATCATCATTATTTCTGAGAGAATCCAAACCTCTCTATGCCTTCAACAATTTCACGGCATTCATTAAAGGTGATGGGGCGAAATGAGTTTCCAAATGTTGTAAGTAACCATCATCATCATTATTATCAAAGACAGCAACATCAGTGTTGGCAATGATGCTTCACCGCCGTACAACCATAAGGTCCGTCTCTCTCTCTCTCTCTCTCTCTCTCTCTCTAGCTCTCTCCGGTAAGTTAAATCAAGTGTAACTCATCATCATCGTCGTCGTCGTCATCAAGACAGCAACGTCAGTGTTGACACTGATGTGCTTCACTGTCGTACAAATATAAGGTTCGTCTAATTATATTTAAAGCCCTAGAGTGAAAAGAAGATAAAAAGAGTGGGCGAGAGAGGGGATCCAGTGCTGGCATATGCCAACCATTCTGTGGTACCTACACCTCCAAGCGCTCAATCAGACAATCTGGAAAGAAACTGACAGCACGAACACCACTGACATCAATTAGCTGCCATTTCTTACAACGTCGCCAGCCAAGCACAGATGGGGCGACGGGGACCCCATCCTGAAAGGCTTACAACACCAGCAACACCCAAACTCTTCGTGATCTCTTCCACGCCCTTCTGCCAAGTCATGCGTTGTCCACTTCGCGGTTTGCGCCATTCTGAAGGAGGCACGGAGAACAACACTTGTCTTGGTCGACGGCGTTTCGGCATGCGTAGCACATGACCGATCCATTGTAGTCGATGATGCTGGATGTTTTCCCGGATTGAAATACCTGTCGGACAACCAAATACCCGTTTTCTAATCACCCCGTTACTAACACGCTGATAACATCTAAAACCAGCCACGCTTCTGGGGCATCGGTGGTTAAAAACCTGAAGACGCTTCAAATCATCTGTCCGCAGGGGCCATATCTCGCACCCATATAACAACACAGCTCATATTGTAGCCTTGTACACGCGACCCTTAAGATCCACTGATACGCCTTTTTAGCGCCACAAGTGACGCAAATTAACAAATGTGATTGGAGTCTTTAAGATTCCCGCACTGACTTCATCAGACACACTTCCGTCAGAGCTAATACAACTACTGAGGTCTGTAAGATTATCCACAATCTCCAGTGATTTTCCTTGAATTGTAAGGAATATGTTCGCAGATGGTACGTTCTGAACCATGCCTTCGCACTTTAAAGGCGCATGCTAGAAGATTGTGTGATGGTAGTCGGGCTATTCAAAAGGGCTCGTGCTTCGCTTTGGTCCTCAGATATGAGGGCAATTTCATCTGCGTACTCCAGATCAACGAGCCTCTCACCAGCAGCAAGTTGAACACCGGGGTTTTAAAGACCTTCCAGCGTTCACCTCATCATTTCATCATTGAATTGAACAAGAATGGAGAGAGTGGACATCCTTGTCTGACACCACTTTTGGTAGGGAAGCTTTTGGAGAGCTCACCGTGCACTCTCACTCGCCCAGAATTATTCGTATATAGAGATCGGATTATCTTCACAAACCTGTGGGACATACCCTATTGAGCAAGTGTAGTTAACAGCACTGACCGATCGACAGAATCAAACGCACCCTTGAAGTCAAGGAATATGAAGATTGTGGGTTATCTGTACATGTGGCGTTGCTCCAACACTTGACGGAGTGTGAAGATGTGGTCGAAGCAGCCTCTACCCGGTCGAAATCCCGCTTGATTCTCACGAGTCAAGGTTTCTCGTGCTACCGTAAGATGACGAAGAATCGGTGACGCCAGAAGCCTCATCACAACAGGCGTCAAACTAACACCTCTGTGGTTACTACATTCACTGAGAGTACCCTTTTTGGAAATGGGCACCAAGATCGATTCACACCAGGTGTCTCCAGATAAACCGAAATAGGCTAGACAGGCACTGGCTGAGGAATCCACCACCATCCTTGAAAAGAGTGGGTGGAAGGTCGTCAGGACCAGCAGCATGATGACAATTGAGTGGAGAATAACATTCGGACACTTCTGAAATTGAAGTCGGCTCCATATTTACCGCCCACCTCTCTGTTGATAGCCAGGTTTCTGGACTGGAGGTGGCAGATGGCCAGCTGAATTTCTGCTCGAAGTACTGTGTCCAGCGGTCCAAACGTTCTGCTTTGTTGCATATCAGGGAGCCATTTTGGTCCCTGATTATTTCGCTGACAAGAGGTTTCCGCCGACCAGTTGAACGAATCAAGTGCAAAAGCTTGCGCACGTTTCCAACATTCTTTGCATCTTCCATTTCCTCGGCCTTTCGGGTTCACCAAGCTTGTTGGTCTGCGCGGACACTCATTTTCATCTGGCGTCGGATGATGCGCCGGGTGAAGTTGTGGTGGCTGGTGTTCCAGAAGGAGCGGCGGGCGGTGATCGACTCTCGCCACTGATAACTGACGGCGATGTGGTCTATTTGGATTCGGCGCTGGTTTGATGGTGGGCACCACGTTGTCAAGCAATTTCCGCTGCTCCGGAAATTCGTACTGCAAAGGAACCGTCTGTGATCAGCACACATCTGAAGAAACCGGTCTCCGTTGTCCGTGCGTCTCGTGTCCAAACCAAGACGACTACCCAATCGGGCCTCAGCAGCGCTTAGTCTACCTACCTGGGCGTTCATATCACCAGCAACCACAACGATATCTGAGCTTTTAGCCTGTTGTAGAAGGGCACCTAGAGCGTCATAGAAACTGTCCTTGGCAGATTCAGAGCTACAGTCAGTTGGGGCGTAAGCAGAAACAATAAACAAGGTGCGATGAACCTCACTTCCTCTAGATTCTCTCACCGATGTTGCCAAACGAACCGCACAGAGGCGACTGTCAACGGGCATCCAATCAAGCAGATACACTTCAGTTTGTTCGCTCAATACAATACCCACCCCAGCATATCCAGCTGCATCACCAGAGGTGCGCAGCCGGAACCCGGAAGAGAGCGAGAGGGTAGTCAGTTCGATCACAGTACTTGCGTCCTACACCATTGTTTCTGACAGACAACATACATCAATACAGATGGAATCCAGCGTTCGCGCAAGAGCCACCTATTGACCTGTATGCTTCAGTGTGCGAGCATTGAAGGTGGCTAAATAGACAGGCTTTCGGGGTTTGAAAACAGACTTCGAGGTGTTTAGGGTTGTAACTGAACTCAGACGTGCAGAAGCTGCAGCTGAGTGTGATGCAGGGCAAGCAAAACGGTCAGCCCTAGAGATGGGACCTGCAGAGAAAGTATTCGAATTTGGGTGGAGGAGGGCGAAAGAAGGAAAACGTGAAAATGTAAGAAGGGAGGCGTTAGCAGTAGCATGTTTTCGCTTACCGCCCTGCTGTATGCAGCAAGTAAAGCGACCCGGCTGCTGGCACCACACGACGGCCAATGTGGCATGAGAGTATTTTTAGTTGTGTATGTCATGGTTGTTCGAGGGCTGGGATACTGCCAGGGTGCCCACACCTAGACACGAGGACGATTAGAGTCCTGAACCAAATTCTTGGGCTCAGAAGCCTAACCGCAAAGCAGCGGTGTTCGGCTGAAAATGCAAATACATTACCATTTTTACGGAACACGTTGCAATACATGTTCCAACCCCCAACCTGGAGACTGTGTTCGTCAGACCTCTACCCATGGACCAACCTGAAATGAGAGACTCTGTGAGTGTCGCGCGCACCAAACCCCAGTACAGCTCAATGGGTCGCCGAGGTACACAACTCGCCACACCATGGTAAGGTCCAGTCTCTTCGTGACGGCCTGTGACTGTGTAACTGTGATGCATGGAGCCACAAAAGGTGTCGACGGCAGATGGATAAGATGAAAAACAATGAAAATGCTACCATGGAAAATGGAGAGTATGCCAACGTATGATGATTCGTCTTTTCCTAGTCTCGGACTCCTCAATCGCCTGTCAAACGGAGCGAAAAGTACAAATCCGCACCCTAATCACTCGACCAAATGAGCGACTGAAAAATTCATCATCAGTATAGAAGATATAGCCACACAGATTTATAGGTATTCCTCTTGGAAAACGCAGTGTGGCTTTAATCCATCGATGACTTTTATAGGGAGAATTACACCTACGATGGTTCAGCAACGACTAGACACAATGTCTTCCCAAATTAGGGTAATTATGGCACTACTATGCTAGACTAACTCAATAAGTCTAAGAATGTGTCTTCTCTATAAAGATCACACTTTTGAAAGGTAATTTATGGGGAACTGATACATAGTGTCACATTCATCGGCCAGTGTACACTGTAACCCCATGTGTTATAGTCAATTTAGTGGCAATTGCCTAAAACCGATATCGGAATTGGGACACCAACCACCTATGGTCTCATCGACAGAATGGCGTTCTCGATCATTGGCTTACACAGCCGTTCGACTCCAGGGAGAGGAACTGCAAGTGGTGGACCGTTTTATGGATCTTGGAGGTTGTATTAGTTCCGATTGTAGTGTGACAGGTGAGGTCAACGCACAATTCTGCAAGGCTCTAATCGCGTTTGCTAATTTGAGACACCTATGGCGTTAAGGTGGTGTATCCCTGAAAGTAAAGGGACGTGTATATCAAACTACAGTGCGGGCTGTTTTGTAGTATGGCTGTGAGACTTGGCCTGTTCGAGCAACGGGTATTCCACAACCGCTGTCACAGGACCATACCTCGTGTGAGATGATGTCAGTGTATCCGTAAAGAGGCAATAAAAGGCGAGTTTTCGGTTGTGCAACGAGTACTTCTATTGAAGAATGTGTCCAGCACCAGAAGCTGTGTTGGTTGGGACATGTGTTGCGTATGCCGAACCATCATTTGCCGAAGAGAGTGCTGTTTTCCATGCCCAATTCAGAGTGGCAGAAGCAGAGAGGTGATCAACCCTTGACCTGGCACAGGGGTATGGAGGAGATTACGAAACGTTTGGGTGCTGTCGGTGCTACTCGCCTTCCATTGTAAAGACCTCGTGATTCCCACTGGGCCTGGTTGGAGAGTGCAAGATGGCTGCCAACCGATGTCACTAGCGTTCTTGTTGTCAGTTTCTATCCAGATTGCCCGAATGAGTGTCCGGGGGTGTAGTAAAGCAGCAATAAGGCCCTTCCTCTCCCACCTTTATTCTTTTCTTCACCATAAGGCTCTCAAATAAATAATGGTTGTACGCCCTCGAAGCACCAGTGTTGTACACTGATGCCATGCTATCCATGATGATGACAAAAATGAAAAAGTCGCCCCCTCCCCCCATCCTCCATACACTGAGCATCTACTCCAAATAGACCACCTAACTGCTTCTTCGGACTTGGCCGTCTAACTTGGACATTCTTATCACCGCCAGGATTACTATATGCCGTCCTTCATACTGACCGATGCAGTCGTGAAAGATCTTGATAAAACTCGTCCTTCTCCATCTCAGAACTGCAGTGAGTTGGAGCGCATCCCGATAGATAAATAAACACCGCTGGCCACATCGACCTCCATTGATCTTAATTGAGCCAGACAACCGTACAGCACACAGATGATTGTCTACTGGGATACAGTCTAGTAAGGCGCTTTCAGCATTGGGGCTGAGTGCAACTCCCACACCGCAGATACCACGAGCCATTGTGTCAGGAACACAGGATACCCGAAAAGTGAAATGTGAAACATCTGAGCTCATCCTAAGCAGCTTGAGGTTCACGGTCGAAGTGGAGACTTGCATGCGTGTTTCAGAGAAAGCATACGTCGACAGAGATGTCTGTTGCCCAATATGACAAAAAATAGGCCCATTGAAGGCTGCAACGTGTATCAGATCTTTTGAGGTCGGTAAGTTGTTATTTTGGTTCCTTTTTCTGGTCGACAGTTTAGACACAGAACAGTTGCTAGGTGAGTGGCAGATGGGTTGGTGGCACCGTATCGTTCGACACTTCTAATGCAGCTGCTGTGGCAGGTGCCTTTTGAGCGGCAGCGGACACTTTGGATTTAGAAGTATTTCGACCGTAGTGAATAATGCGCCGGTAGTAACAGTCTGGCGATCGGAATAATCGGTTTTTAGGGCCGACCTTTGCTATCCCGTTCTTACTCGAGGAAAGGAAGTATCACTGTTCTCATAAATATGGACATGCTGGTCGACTGCTTTTACACTCCTATTGCAGAAGTCAGTATGACATTACCTCCAAACAGGCAGTAGTGCACTCTATACTCTTTCCATGTCAAGGCCACTCGGCAATTAAATAAGATGTCTCAATAACCTATGGAAGGTGACCGGACAGTGATGTTTAAATATCCTGGTGGAAATCAGATGACTCGGATAAAATTAAAAATGTCCCGGGGAATGGTCAACACATCACACCGTTTTGGACACCTCAACAGAGAATCGAGTCTCCTTAGATTAAAATTGGGAAAGCTCATGGAAATTACAAGAACGTGATGCCAAGATAAACTTTCCGTAGACCAAGATTTCCTCACTTTCGTACATTTCAAACTCAGAACACCTCAGTGCACTTGATGCGTTTGAAATTTAAATGTGAATTGAAGGCCTATATAATTGACGCACAAGTTATCTGGCTACATTCGCCTCCCAACCACTACTGCTTCACTTTACCTGCCACATTTTATATTACACTCCCGGTTTTCTCGGAAAATGGCCAACAAATTGTCCACAAGTTTTCAGTCAAACAATACTGCCATTTGTGCCGGTGTTCTCGTATATGGAAAGTCTTCTGCATCAATTCTAAACAACGTCATTCGCGTGCTATCGCCCAAATGGCTCAAGATAGAAAACATCGCACTCGCCATCCTCGAACATAAAAAGGTGAGATCAAAGGTAACCGAAGTGTTGTATGGAACCAGTTGTGGGTCCGTAAAACATTATTAATATTAATTCACAACTGGGGCCACCTTAGCACTGGAATGATACCAAGTGCAAGAACAGCCGGCAGATGTGCGAAATGGTGACCTCGTGGAGAGGCACAAAGCAGTTGTCCGAAAGCTGAATTATCTAGTGCTATATAGGTTTATCGACCATAAGCCTTGCTCAGTGAATGGGTGCTTCCGAACACTGTAGCGATTCCCTCACCCACCCACTTGATTGTTCAGCTGACAATCGCACCTTTTTTCTAAACTCACAAAAACGTCACACAGAGGTGACTCATCTGACGCTGACTTTCTGTACCGTCTAGTGAGCGTAGCAACAAGTCATGGGCTGACACACCCACGTACACGCAAACGTACCCACCTATAGGAAAACCGAACCAAGTCAAGACAGACTCGCGCGCACGTGGGGAGCAGGGAGTCAACCAGAATCCAGAAGTCCACGGACAGTTACAGGATACGTTCGGCACCTACAGTGCGGAGAAAACACGTTCCCGCCGTCCGGACTTTCACCAAGGGGCTCTCACAAACGATAAGTTCCCTTTTTTGACTTGCTCCACATTTCGCATTGCATTTATTTTTATATGTGCTGCAACTCACCACTGTCAACCACAGTAAAAACTGTTATTAGTGCATATACCTTCTGAACCATATTATGGCTACCATAATCTGTGCACTAATAATATTACTCGTTCTGGAGAATTGCCGCGAAGCTCAGAGCTAATGGGTGCTCCGATGAAATTACAATAGCGTGAATTAGGGTGGAGAGGTGGTTTCCTCCAGAAAGTCCCCGAGTACTCACTGTTCGTGCAAAGCCGTTGGCGGAATCCGGTTGTCACGGTCCGCTGGGGTTTTCTTGATTAGTTTAATAAGCTATTGAGTGGAAGGACCGTGTGTAAATGGATCGTTATCAACAAAGGGTGATAGTCAGCCAAGGAGTCGTTTGACCGGGGAAAAAACATGATTACTACGAGAACATTCTGGCGAGAAAGCACACTTTCGGTTATCCTCATCACCAACCTCTACGCAAAAATACACCACTAGAACACCGATTCAACCAGTTACAGCGACGCTCACCGACGGATAGATTTGAAGAGGTAACCGTACGGTGAACGCAAAAACCCAAAGCATCTACCTAGCATTGGTCACAAAAGTTCTGTTGTTGACACGAAGGGTGGTCACGCTTAGCAAATGATAGAAATCACACTCGGTCTGTACGGTATCCGTCGGATCGTGAGGCGTCGATAGGTCCTGTGCCGGTGTCTTCATCCAGTTTGACGGCAAGAGTGAACACGGTTAAAGGTGACCTGAAAAACGTTACTCACATGTGAAAAGAACTAGAGAGACCCGCATCGTCTTGATGTGGATGTACCGTCGGTTCTCCGAAGCTTCACGATGACAGCGTAGCTTTTCCATCAGTCGAGCAAAAATGATTGCCGGGATGTAGTATTGTACTAGATAGGAGACCAAAATTGCGAAGATGAAGAGCGGTTTGATCGGAGCAAACCAGCTGAGAGAAGAGATCAGAGTACGCAAATGTAGAACAATAACAACGGGTTTTGTAAACAAGGCCGCACATAACTTACAGTATGCAGAGCAGACCTTGAAAAACTGTACTGGACAGCCAGTAGATGTGGCTGTCTAAACTCATTTAACCGCCTTACTGACACCAAAAGTTCTACTGAATGTGTTACTGGGTTGATGATGACGTTCGGAACGGTTTAGTTGGAACGGGCCTGAAGCAAACCAAAATGCTGCCGAGTTCTCATGTTCCCCATTTGGGGTGGTTGGAAAAGGTAATCGATGTACATATACCTTTTCTACCATTAATCTTCAAAACTTGTCCTGGGTTGGTAGTTAAATGTAATAATGTCTCCGTAAATTCGAGTGCATTCTAAACCATTTCTTTCAGTGGTACACAGATCACGCGATTGCATCATATTAGGCATGTACATGTGCCTTCACTCAAAAGTTCTGTGAAGGTAGGGAGCAACGGGATTGAACACTTCCAGAGAAGAGTTGTCTACTTTTCTTGGCGTAACAACTTTCTGAATGTGATTTCCAGCGATACTGAAGAGTTTGCAGGTGGCTTCCAGTACAGAGCATTCTCTGAAAACCGAAAACCGTTCGGTGCGACGGAGAACAGTATACACGATCCCTAATCTTCAAGGACGTGAACGGATTTTATCGGTCTAAATAATAACCCACAACAGGTTGTTCACGTTTGAGTTTATAGGCAACAGAATTTAACCCCACTCCCCGTCACCTACAGAAGTGAATCTCAAGTTAACATCGGTCAAAAGTTATGGATCCGCAGTATCATTTTCGAGAAATGCCTGTGTTTAACTGATGGCTTGATAAAGATCCTACGTAAATAACAGTTAATTTTTGTGCTTCAACTTCTACAACTTTGAATAGCACTACGATTGTTTGAAGCCGCTTCAGACCACTGTCGTTGAACGAACAAAATTAGATCGGCGGCAAGACGGAGTTGTTTGTTGCACTTCCGAAATGAACTATCAGCCGCGTGTATCCCGTTTTACACAGCCGGAAAGAAGACATTGCCGCAGGTGAGGATGTCGTTCCACCAGTACCATTTGTAAGATGTAATACGGCTGCACTAATGGATTGTTCGATCCGTGTAGGTGTTTAGTCTTGACCAGACATGACTATAATTCAGTGAGGATGTCTGTTCGAAATTCGCCACTGGAGAATATTACACACCGAAGATTCTGAACCTGCATTGAATCGTTCGTCCCCCAGTATCCTACCAACAGTCATTCTCAAGTCATTCTCAAGCTTTGCCGATACAGACGAAATATTTCAATTAAAAAAAACTGAAAAGTGTAAGTAGAAGAAACTTGAATCGCTATCGTCATTTTATTGGGATTCTGTGCACGATTTCTAATTCTACTGCTGAAAACGATATCGAACACTGAGAAATCTGTAACAGCCTTCTGGTTACATTCATGAAGAGTACTTAGAAGCGGTACAACACGCCTCCAACTTCAACGTAAATTGACTAGGTTTATTCCTTTTAGTTCGCAACTAATCAAAAATAAACCTGCCTTGAAAAGATACATCGGTACAGATCTAGATGATATACAGATGGTCATGCACTCTCATGTAATATGTGGTACGTCGGTTACCCGGGACGCAGGTCTGCTTTACCAATCAAACGACCCTTATAAGCAAGAACACCATGCACGAGCAACTGTTTCGACAGTCATCGTAGTACGTGCTTGCTCCCATGGATACACAAGATGTACAACCCTGGTACGGATGAAGCCGGAACATCACTCCTGTTGTACTGGCATAATCGTTCTGGTGTGTCTAGACCTAAGAGAAAAGGTACTAGATTCCAGTTTCACCGTTATTAGACCTAATTGGCAGTCCATATCCATGGCCACGCCAGGCTTCGAATCCCGGGCATCTGTCATGTTGATTCACGAGAATGATCACACCCGCACAAGAGGAGGACCGTTCTAAAGAGAATGATGTGAATGACGTGAATTCTACAAATCCAGCAACCACCCGTGAAAAAGCCGAGGCAAACAAGACTGCTGTACCCTCATCAAATGCAGTTATTTTCGGGACATTTTACCTTTTAATGCGTGCGTAATTTGGTCGATCAACCCAAAACAACTTGAACGCGTCTTGCAGTGACAACACACGTTCTGTCACTAATTACATGTGGTTAGTGTGTCGAATCATCAAACACCAGATGGACCAGACGAATCAGATGAACCGGACGAAATTCCAGCGGTCGGTACAGTAATCCCTCTAAGACAGAACTGAGAACGGCATCCTCGAGAGAAAGCCTCCTTAGTAGTTGTTGATCAAGTGACTGCGGACCCACCCGCCGAGCTTGACGAAGGGGTCAACAGATACCTGATCAAAAACTAATAAACGTACCCCAGCTACTAATATTCCGAAAAATCGCCGGAAAGCCATCTTCTAAGTGAGACGGATTGTCCTCTTCTTCCAATGAATCCATATGATGTGAACAGAACCAAATGTGAAGCAGATTAGGCCAACTATATGAAGTCAAGTTAAATCTGATAAGCTAGCAGAAAAATAATATCGGCATCAACAATTCACGGAAGATATGGTAGAATAATTTCCAACTGATCAATATAACAAAAAAGCACACGAAAAACGGTCAACACAAACATGTCCGGTAATTCAAATATCGTGTGACCAGGTCCTGTGTGACCTCACTTGGTCGAAGAGCACTGTTGCTGGCTTTACCGTCTAGCATAATCTTGGCCGAGTGTAAACGAGGCGCTAAAGCAATCAGACATCATCCACAATTAGCTTCAATCGGTCAGAGAACTGCCACAAACAAATACCACGGTTATTGGCGAGACGAAACCGTCAGATATCGACCGATCAAAACGTACTGAAGAGCAAAACCTTTTTTGGATTACTTAAAAACATTTATCTCCTATAGCCTTGTACAAGACCGTGTTAAGTAGATTTGCGCGGAATGCACCGATGTTTAGTAACCGAAGAATTCTATCAGACATGTTGCTGTGTTTTAACCACAGAACATGAGTAACGGCAAAGTTGAGTACCGACAGACAGAAACATAAATGGCGCGATCCAGAACAATCGCGGACTTTCGGTAGCCTGCCGTGGGCTTTCAAAGAAAATGATTGTAAAATAGGTCCAGTTTTGCGCCCATCTGGGTTCGATTTACCTGTAGGAAGAAGTTACAAGAGCCGACTCACAAAGGCCCCTTTATATAGAATGATTTTGGTCTAGTCTGTAGCAACACCAGCTAGAATATCCGACACCTTACTGACGCCTTCCTAATATGTGCGGTATCGTTAATGTAAACAGGAAGGACAGATCATCATCGACAAGTTCAACTAAAATGACTTGAGAAATAAGAGGTAACTCAAACCAACAAACATGCATCTATTGATGTACGCGAAGGTCACTTACAACGGTCGTTCTGGGATTGTCAGAGTGATGCTGCCTTGTGCATTGTCCCCTGCATTTAGAAAGCCGAAGAAGCCGACCGAGGCACACACGCAAATCACGACAACCATACCCACGTTAAGCACACCAGTGAGATCGGTATAGCCCTTCGGATGAGCCATTTTGTTTTCTATGGGTAAAACCTGACAACAGGAGAATGAGAGTAGTACGAGTACGTGGAGTTATCAGCATCACAAGAACAAAGTTCAAATGACACCAAATATTTTGTTCCAAGCGGTTAATAAACATCTGTGAGGCTTGTGCAGCTGGTAAGTGGACGTGGAACACTCGACAAGTTTACGTAACTCTGGATGGCGAGAAGTGACACACAAGATAACTAATGGGTGTCGTACAGAGAATTTTACTTCACTTTTTCATCCTCCGAGCAACCATGCAACTGTTTTCGTCTCCCAAAAAACGAGAAACAGTTGACTAACCCATAGAAAGATTGGTTTAAGACGAGATCGATGAGGAAGTGTATGGCAACAGAGGAGGGCATGTAGGATGTGTAACAGCCTGGGTATAGAGTCGAAAGTCCCATAGACACAGTTTCTGGTAAGAACCATCTGGAACAGCTTACCACTGAATCAAAGAAAGAAGAGCGTTACACATCGTTTATGACGGTTGAGAGGCAAAAACGTGCAACTGATTACCGATTGCAACCTGAAAAATCTACGCAGGGGACATACGACTTAGCCTAAAAAGGGTTTCTCACCACTAACAAAACAGATTAGTTGTCATTTTCTTCAAGTTGTAAGAACTACGTTCTCCTGATTCACCTGAGAGACACTGTCACACTCCTCAGCTTACGTTAGTACGTTAGAAGTACTTTACGACACACGACGTGTTTGCTCCTAATCGCGAAGTAAGTGGTGCACAACCCTTAAAAGTACACGACCGGACAACACCAACTGCTGCCACATTCTGCGTAATGGGATGGCTCCAGCTATCATAGAGTACCTATAGTTCGGTGAGTGGTAGACAATCTACACGGTCGTACCACGCCTATTGTCAGCGCCTTATGCGATTCTTCCAGGCAATTGCGTGAGCTAGGTTTTACAAACAATTCCGGTGACTATATTATTGTAATGCACTGCTCATAAGTGTTAGGCAGGAATCCACGCGGATCCCACTATACCACACGTCTTTAGGCGCTG
>NW_008752108.1:341762-343617 GCF_000715545.1 Opisthorchis viverrini
ACAGCCCACGACCGGTTTCGCCCTTCTTGGGGCTCATCAGGTAGATGCAGTCCCCGAGTTTCCGTCAACCTTATGTTCTACTTGAAACCAAACTGCACGAAATTAGCGAATGTACACTCACTTGCAAACTAATTTGATTCTTTGAGAGACTCACCTGGAACCCAGTTGAATCTCTCGGCTTTGATGTTTCCAGGCAACTGAATGTGCTTCACCGAGCCGCCTCATGTTTAAGTCGCTACGATATTCGAGATATCGCGATACATATATATTTTTGTAATGCATTACTCGGGGACTGCGCCTACCTGAGCCCCGAGAAGGGCGAAACCGGTCGTGGGCTGTCGGGGAGTTTTCAGCAACCTCATGAAATGCACTTCCCTTCCCTCTGCTTTATATGGTTGCATGATGACCCTGGGATATAATTCTTCCCTCTCCATATGTGCAAACAAATACAACAGTAGGAACTGCTAATACCTTCGGATATCGAGGATAGGATGTGATCGAAAAACACTGGCACCAATGCGGTCGGTCGTTATATGCGGGATAAGCTTCAAGGATTTCATAAAACTCAGGTTCGAAAATTGGAAATCAGAGTAATTCAACACTTACCATGCCTATACCTTCGAAAGCGAATATGACGATGCTGAAACCGATGAGCAGATTTTGAAAATTCGTATAAGCAGGGAAAGTGTTGTAAGGCTGAAGGCCGGCCGTGAGGAGATAGGCCAATACCAGTATAGTCCCAATCATAGTGGCAATATTGGCGACCATAGAGAGCCGGGCGAGTATACGCATATCCACAGACCAGCAGAGAGGTATCAGTAGCAAGGTGACCATGAATCCGATAAGGTAAAAATTCTGTGACTGGTCGGGGAGAAAAGCCCGCACAAACTGGGAGATTGAGACAAACAACAATTTCGGGGTGAGCACGGATAGGGCTAGTTGGTGTGAAGATAATCTGATACAAAGCGTAACATACTGAAGTAAACATACGAGTAAAAAGCCGAGAAGTGATTCCTATTTTGGGATGAAGAAGTGATCCAGGGTGATCTCAGGGAACATCCATGAGAAGTTGATCCGAGGCTAACCGGTATATGCGAGTGGCGGGAAGTATGTTTACATATGCCCCATTTTGCACCGAGATTAGGCCACCACAAACCGACACCGTTCGGTGGTTAAATTGAATCCAACCCATACACCAGCTCATTGATCTCCACATCGACTATGCACTGTTCGACAGTGCGAATCCACGAAGAAGTACCCACCGAGCGCCCCCTAATTTGCAAATAAGGAGGGACTCCCTATAAATGAAACGGATTCGCAAAACCGGTTACTCAATAATTTTATGTACTTGTTCACATCAGTTGTTGGTACGTCGAACAAATTCATTCGCAGCATAGTAACTAATGCCATACGTTGTTGGCTACATCACCAACGATAGTCGATTTCGAGGTTCTGAAGCCTGGGACAGTCCGGTATATAGTAGCTCCCGACGAGCAAATTCCTTTAGAGATCTTTGTTTCGCTGCTCGATGGGAAACGATGCATCTATGGGAGTGGGGTTTTATAAAACCCCACAAGCATCTTCTTTTCAAGATAATATTTTGGTGGTCATCCAAGAAACGCATGATGAGGCGACTTAGAAGTCGCCTATCCAATTCCTCCCACAAAAGTAGGCGCCGTACATCCACGTCGACATCCCATGAAAAGTACAGCTAACGAAGTACTTTGAAATTTGAAATATCACCGTGACAGGCCTAAGTGGCAACCACATCGACAGCATGACATCAGTGTTCAACACCGATGCTTCACTGCCGTACAACCGTGACTTATTTGAAAGCCTTATTGTAAAGAAAAGA
>NW_008752108.1:346769-354912 GCF_000715545.1 Opisthorchis viverrini
TGCAAATGCATTAGCATTTCTACGGAACAAGTCGCCACATGTTCCAACCCCCAACCTGGATGGCCAGGAGACTGTGTTCGTCAGACCTCTAACCATTGACCAACCTGGTATGAGAGACTCTGTGAGTGTCGCGGGACACTCTCCAGTATAGCTCAATGGATCGCTGAGGTGCGCAAACCGTCACACCACGGTAAGGTCCGGTCTCTTCGTGACGGGTCCAGTCTCTTCGTGGCAACCACATCACAAAATGAATATCCTTTCGAAGCTTCTGAGACGAAGCCTTCAAATTTTGGCTGCACCTATCCTTTGCTATCAAACTTAGTGCCTAACCGGATTAGTGTGTTCCTTATAATCGTTCACTGTCAAATTAAGTCATTATATAAGCACACCACCTGGATCACCATTATTGTGAACGTCAAATCACGCTAAGCTTGCAAAATGTTTCGATGCTATCAACTGGGATCTTGCCACACACATCGAGCTAGTCCCGATTGTATACTCATCAACGGTCCACTTACGTACAACCGAAGAAGATAGTCGTGTTGACGTCCGACCATCGAACGACCAGAATTCTTTCTAAGGTGTGCGTATAATGATGACGCACTGGTGATATGGGACAAATAACGCAGAATATTAACCCAGGAAGACTGAATCGTCTTAAGTTTACACTGGTGACTACAGACTCTGGTACTTTCTATTGTGATCACCAATTCACACATCACGGCATGCTCCCGATTTATCTAGAATTCCGTTTCACACTGTTAAATCACGGAAGCCCTGTTCATCAACGGAGGCTGTAACACACTGGATGCCTTCCAAAAGAAAAAGCATACGATTATGGGGTCGGATTTTAGGGGGCTGAGGATTTTAGACCAGGCACTGCGGATGGCATCTTGCAACTGGGCGGTATATATATCTGAAAGGCGAAAATTACTTTCCTGGATCATAAAACAGCAAACTGCTAAGAGATATGCCAATAAACTGAACTATTCGCCGGCTGTTAAAAACAGTAACGAAGCTATACTGTCAAAAGCGAAACGCTGCCCAGCAACAAATCAACCGATTTTTACCAAGAATTTTAATGACATACCTTATAGCCCTGAATTTAAACACAAGCTATCACGGTATCTACTACAGACGCGCATTAGGAACCGAAATTTCATTCTAAATAAAACCAGAGGTCTTGACAACGTAATACCTCCTTATGAAATACTGCACCACAGTTCCCTTATGCCATTTATTTAATCGTATCATTAAAGAAAAACATGGCCTTAACGAGTGCAAAAGTACCAGAAATTAGGTTCACTATTCGTTGTGATTTCCTCGGATACTCCCCTGTTTCAGGCACACCAATTTTGTCCTAAGTGTCGGAGGGAATGGTGTACGCTCGTGCGGCTCTCGCCGCGCGGCCTAAATCATTTCTGAGCGGAAAGCTTGACGCTTTAAAGGTCGACACAGTTACATACCTTGGTTGTGTCTATCGATTGCCCGCCTGTCAGGACTTCCCAGTTAGGTAGCGCCACAAACGCTTGAAACCTGCTGGACACTTTTGTTTTAGTTGTTGATGGTTGCAGGACTTACAGCACTACTTGACTAGGAAGTCCTAACAGGCGGGACAATCGATTGACACAACCGAAGTAGTGGTTGTTCGAAGCGTCGGGCTTTCCGCTCACATCACTCAAGCACAAACATATTCACCTGTTCAAACACAAAAATTCGGATTCGTCCAGCGTGCGCTGGTGGTGGGGTAACATGCTCGCCTCGCACGTCAGATGTGCGCAGTTCAGACCCCGGCACGACCAATGATATGCACTGCTGATAAGCTATAATAATAAGAACTAAACCCGAGTTCAATGCTTTCCCACTTTGGTGTGGACTCACCAGATGATTGCGCCAGGACATGACATTTGTTCCAACGAGAGCCATGTGGGCGCGCATTCTACAAACCCTGCAACCACCAACAGACCAGACCGCATACAAACCAGAAAGGACCGTCGCTGGTCCACTTGCCTGCCCGGCGTGTAAAAGCTCTTGATGATCTCATCTGTGCTTTGATTCACTTCACTAGACCTTGCAGCCCCGATAAACTTTTGAAGCAACATGCATGGACGAATCGTGTCACTTTTACGTTACTAACTCCACAAAAATCATCCTCATTGAAATCAGTACAGCGGTAATACATAGTGGTACCTAATTACCATACAACCATGAGAGAGGAAAGTCTTAGTAAAGATAGGAATTGTGTCTTGTCATTGAAGCCGATCTATGCTGAAAAGCCGAGAAGCACTGTACAGTTGGTTCACCATCTTTGTTCGGTGCGCATCTCACAGAACTCAGAGTTACCAATCCGCGACCTTCCGGCCAGTGCTTAAACACTCAGCTGTTTAACCACGAGGGGGCGATCAGCATGTGATTGGCTCGCCCGTTAGTATAGTGCGAAGGAAATTGAATAAACCCTACATCCTTAAAAAAAAACGACAGGGGATGTGCCTACAAACTTAGGTAGCGTTAAAATGAACACATTTGACCTAATGTCGAATTGATTGGCCATCACTGGGATCTACCTAAAGTAATTGCGAGCGCCAACCGACTTAAGCCCAGTACAGAGCGATAGGTGAATTTTACCCAAACTGTACGTTAGGAAATGAGCACAAACGCACAACTGAGATCGGCTGCGGAATGTCCCGCAAAATTTCCAACCACCTGCAAGCAGGATCACGCGGGCTCCAGGCAGGAAGGCGCAGACTCTACAGCACTGAGTCAGACTGCCATGTTATGGTCTGTCTCCCGCGAACTATGTGCCAACAATCGTTTGGAACAGAAAAAGACGTTTCCATCAGTCGATTGTGATTGAGCTTAAGTTTCGTTTAACGATTCGGATTGGCTAGTAGGTATCTGCTTACTCCACACCACATCACGTACTCGTTACAGCCAGCCGACCCATGATAGGCCCTTCCTCGGACCGACGAGGACCGAGCCACAACCACAGAGCGAGACTGCTCTTGCAGTTGCTTTGTATTGGCACGAGACGAAATCACTTCCCGAAATGGAGATGTCATGGTTGTGGTTACCAAGCTGTTCGGGGGCCAGCCGTCCCTAATAACCGAACAGCACATCATTTGGACGGATGTGTCACGTGCAGGACACGGGCCAAACGAAGGCACGCCATGATCGGTCAGAATGCCAGCCGATCCGAGTCAAGCACTTGTAACTCGACGCTTCTCGCCCCCTCACGCCCCGTCATTTGCGATGCGACGGAACATCAGCCTGGCCATCAAGGATAGAGTGCGCAATGCCACGGCCCGATCCGTCTTACCTTATGGATCAGGAACGTGATTTTTGCTTGCAATAGGTTCACGGAATCTGTATTCAACCATCGGTGCCTCCCGAAACGTTGGGCGGATCTGGTGGGAATATTAGTTTACAATTGTTGAAGTACGCCTGTAGGGTGGGCTAAGTTTTGTGTTCATACCGAGGCGTGCCTAGAACCTGAATGAAGCACAGCTCATATCCTCTTTAAAAAATCCTTAATAAGTATCCACAAGGGCAAGTTAAGTGCACTAACCGCCTCGAAACCAAATTATCCTCGGGAATTCGAGATGCAGAGGTCGGATTCGAACCAGGGCCTTTCGGTAAATTAGCAGCCTCGAAACCAAATTATCCTCGGGAATTCGAGATGCAGAGGTCGGATTCGAACCAGGGACCTTCCGGTCTACAAATTCGCATTCTTACCACTGAGCCATCTCCCCCATCAGATAATGGTGGTACAGTTACATTCTCTTCTAAGAATGGAATAATTTGGTACAAGCTGTCTGCGTACTTCTCGTTTATGAGATTTAATGCATAGACAACAGCTTACCGAAATAACCCAGCAGTTATTGTGATTACCCCAGGAAGCATTATTTATATGCTAGCAAATTTAGTGCTGAAACGACCTATCCTCATCTCCAAGTTGTTAAACTGGTACGTTCTTTAGTATGTTGTAAACAAAGATAGGGGTGTAACAATAGTGTTCACAAAACTGATTAGGATAACCACAAAGCGCCTCTGTTTCATAAGGACGAACTTCACTGCAGTCGAGAAAAACACCAAGAGGACCTACATAGCGAATGTTTTCCGTGAGGAAAAGGAGGTAGACGCATAAACAACCAATTTGTACAATAATAAGAAACGCATTGACCATATGCCTGAAAAAAATAAATGTGACTCCAGCAAGTATAGGAAATCGTGGTACTTTATTTTGCCTTTGGATTTCCGAAAAGGTTCTGGTCCATATTTGAATACCGAGAAGACCGTTTCCGTGTAATCCATTTTTGAACGATCGAGATTATGACTGTTCAGAAACGTTGATATAATAACAATATTAAGTAGCCGACTTACCTTTCGACAACGGATCTCGCCGTCCGAACAACCACATGCATTAGATAGGCGGAGATCACGCCAGCCACAAAAATAAGAAAGAACCCGGTCTAGAAGTGTGAGCATAAGGAAGTCCGAGCTGAAAACTTGCCCAAAGACCGCAATACTTTAGAACCACCGGCATCGAAAGCATTCCCGTTCCAATATTACTCTTGAGAAAACTCATAAGTGTGTGAGCCTCACTGCAGAAAAGTGGTTTCATGTTGTCAAACACAGTATCCTTAAAGTACCTCAGATTTGAGCCCACGGCACAGGCGCCTTCGAGTTCAGTCATAACATTGCTGTTTTCTTCTTCCGTCACGGCAACGCTAATTACATCCGTTTCACGTAATGCATTGCGCACCATAGGTGCCCGATCTGAAGTATCCATCACTTCGCACAATGTCTAGTAGGTATTGGAGCGGAAACAGTGTGTGCGTCATTGCAAAAATAAGTGTGTTTAAAAAAATGGTAAGAATTGACTAGCATGGTTATGTACGACAAAACCTAAATTTCGAGTGATTTCAACACGATATATTGAATACTTGCAAACCATCTAGAAGCTGATGAACAGATTGAGTATGATGACGAAATGATGATTAACGGAAAAATATATGGTAGTTCAGTTCAATTCCTCAGATGTCAACCATATATGTCGATTTCCAGCCTCCAAACGATCTAATACTCAACAAACATGTATACACATAAAATAAAAAAACTGATTTGACTGTATAAATTGGTTATTAGCGTCCGAATCAGTCTTACACTCAACAAATATGAATGCACATACTACAAAGATACTTTCGTCCGGCGTTCTCATGCAAATTAAAGGCCTCATTGCTTAACATACACGGTTTAAACTGTAACACACTTCACAAGCCAATTTTTGTCCTCTGATACACCATCTCCATATTGTTTCCAAACAACTGAAACACTTGACCCCACCTATTATTGTTACTGGCTCAAGGGTGGAGTTTGTGCCTCATAATCATTATCAGCAGGAGCAGCAACACCTGCGGAAGACAATGGTGCTTCGACTTTGAATAAAACCTTACAATAGAAAAGGAGAAGATGGGAACCTAGGGCTAGCCTACATCCAAGGTGCTTACATCCCCAGGTTTCATGTTTTAATCTGTCCATTCCTAGGTTCCTGCCACTCTGAATCAGGTAAGTAAAATAACGCTCTTCTCAGCAAGCGATAACTCGGCATGCTCAACACATGGCCCAGCCACCTTGGCATGTAGTGCTAAATGTACTCTTTGAGTGAAGTACCATTTGTTTCAGTAAGCAGCTATATCCTGATCACCCCATTCAAAATTACAGCTATTCTTCTGAAATATCGATCGTCGAAAATGTCACGTTCACATCACTCTCGTTTCAACAGTCCACATTTTGTCTCGGTGCAAATGCTCCGGTGAGTCCACGTCACACGGGGAAGCGCAGGACTCGAATTACACTCATACTATTGCTCATTAGCATTACATATCATTAGCCTAATCAAAAATTGTCCAGCAGGTCCCGAGATCCTGACAGAGGAGTCACTTGATTGAAAAAACAACCAGGACAGTTAATGGATCTTTGTTTGAAGCGTCGAGCAAACAACTCACTTCGCACGGCCCTAAAAATCTTCCCCTGTTCAGACGTGAAAATTCAAACGTTGTCATAATGATAATGCCACAGTTCAGTTCTCGGTCTGGTCCTCCCAAGCCAAAGTTTTCGTCAAAATAACCATCAAGGGTGCATAAGGTGAAGTAAACCAGGTCAAACTCACATGTGAAAATGTGAAAATAAGTCGTTCAGCTGTAACGCCATTCCTGTGACCAGCTACCATGCTACCCGAAGGAAGCACGAGAGCTGGGATACTGCCGGTTGCCCAAGCCTAGAAAGAAGTCGAGCGGCAGAGGTCGGGTTCGAACCACGGACCTTCCAGTCAGTAAATTCGCACTCTAACCACCTGAGACATCTCGCCCCACATCATCACATGTACAGCGCATCGTATCTAAACTGTATGTGGCGACAGCATTTCGGAAACTCGAGCACATTCTGAACGCGCCAATGGAAACAGGCATTCAGTGAATATGGAATTATAACTGGCTGTTAGGTCCATACTTTCGGTCAGTTAGAGCTTTCTTTGACACCTGACTTGTAAATTGCCCGATTCTGTGTGGGCGAGTGGTTAGGCAGACCTGGTGCAGTGTTCCGCATAAAAGATGTGTCCAGTGTGCCTGAAGAATGGTAGTGAAACGCTCGCCCCACATGCCTGAGGGTCTCAGAAAGTCTCGGGCATTCTGGGAGTATTTTCAGAAATCCGACCTTCCTGACAGCTCTCCTTTTGGCCGTTCAGTTTAAGATTGTGGGCGCGGGTCAACGTGAACGGCTTCCACCTGTTTTCTGATGCGATCAATCCAGCATCTCGGTTGCAACAATGGACTTGTCCTGGGCGGTACCAGTAAAGCAGTGACTATTGGGGGCTTACTTCGGAAGTTCGAAGGTTTCAATCAACAGGTTGAGATGTAATGGTTATTCTTGAGCTTTGGGGATCGGCTACTCAGTCGGCCATACCTGATTGACATGCCGCTTCCAAATAGATGATCCCACCCCGACGCTATAAATCACCTGATCGACCATTTCGAGGGCGACTCAAATAGTCCAACTTCTATACCTGGGGCGATAGCGTCTCACAAGCACACGGAACTTTGGTTTCCTTGCAGTTTATGATTGAAAACACGTGAAGGTTGGCAAGATGGCACCGTGGGTAAGTCTCAGCCGTCTGTTACTCTGCTGGAGAGCGACCATCAAGAGACTGGACCCGCCACGAAGAGACTAGATCTTACCGTGGCGTAGCGGTTTGTGTACCTCGGCAACCCTTTGAGCTATACTGGGGGGGTGTCCCCGAGATACTTCCATACCATACCCAGGTCAATGGGTATACGCCTGACGAACAGTCTCCTGGCCCTCGATGCCTCCATGTCCAATTCAGACTGGCGTAAACAGAGAGGTGGCCGACCCTTGACTTGGTAGAGGAGTATGAAGGAGATCACGAAACGCTTGAGTGCTGTCGGTGCTACTCGCCTACCAGGATGGAGACGGCGTGATCCTCACTGTGCCTGGGTGGAGATATGGCTGCCAACCGATATCAGTGAAGTTCTTGCTGTCAGTTTCTATCCAGATTGCCTGAGTGAATGTCTGGAGGTGTAGGCACCTCGGAATGATTGTGTTAAGCTAGCACTAAGTCCCTTTCCCGTCCACCTTTACTCATGTCTTTACAATAAGGCTTTCAAATAAGTCACGGTTGTACGGCAGTGAAGCATCGGTGTTGAACACTGATGTCATGCTGTCGATGATGATGATGATGATGACTTCTGGCCCTCCAGGTTGACGGCAGCAACAACTTCCAAGATCCATAAAAAACGGTCCACCATTCGCAGTGCCTCTCTCTGGATTGGTAGTGTCATGTTCACTGACAGCATATCCAGAAGCGTGACTTCATATTTTGTGGGTGCAAAGTGCGTACCAAAAAGCGAGATGACTTTGGTTAGTTCATCCAAAACACTAACGCCTTCTCGTCCTCCTCGAAGAAGAGAACGCTTTCATCTGCGTACTGCAGATCGACAACCTTCTCTCCAGTGGTTATTTCAACTCGGGGTTCGAAGACCTTCCAGCATTCGCCCCATTATCGGTCACGAAACTAAATAAGCATGGTGAGACGTTCAGACTGAGTCCGAGAACGAGTTAGAACAGAGTC